>NC_141992.1:76670583-76970583 GCF_049901715.1 Pseudonaja textilis
TTCATGTCTGGCTCCCATTAATATTAATCAGAATAACATTCAAACGCCAAGGGAAGAAAAGACAGTTGTAACAGTGATTCATACATTAATATGTAAAAAAGAAAAAATCCCCATGTTGTCATTCTAAGATGTTTCTCAGCAAATTCAGAACTTGTATTATTATCACATTACTTGCAGTTCTCTCTACCTCCATTTTCTGGGGATGTGTAGTTGAGGAACATAACTTTGTTTTGAAAACTAGATTTTCAGGGATTGATTAAAGCAGATCACGATACAAAGCAGAAACCTCAACTAGAGCAATTTCACAGTAGGAAAAAAAAAAGACAAAATATTTCTGTTTATTTCATATTTCTTAAATTCTCCAGGTTATGATTTAAATTGATTGAAGGCAGACTTACCTGGCATTTTCAAAGCTGTCAGTCTGCTGTCTCTAACAGTTTAGAAATAATTGATGAGCAATTTCTGAAAGTGATTAGATAGTGAGACTTGCAAATTTAGCATTCTTTTAAAAGTCTGTGTGGTGGTTGCGCCTGGGATGCTTGATGCCTTTATCTCCTGATACTCAAATATGCAGAAACCCACTGTCGGTGGTCTCCTTGTCCAGAGCAGATGTGGGCAATCAACTGTTTTCTTCTTCTCTGAAGAGGTTCCAAGGAACCAGTCTAGTCACTTCCTTGCTCTTTGCCCTTGTTAGCTCCAGTTTTGTAAGCCTGTCTTCAGTTCATCATACCTCTCCTGGAAGCATTTTCTGGGGATGTGTAGTTGAGGAACATAACTTTGTTTTGAAAATTAGATTTTCAGGGATTGATTAAAGCAGATCACGATACAAAATAGAAACCTCAACTAGAGCAATTTCACAGTAGGAAAAAAAAAGACAAAATATTTTATCAAAGTTGAATTCTAAGTAGCGTTCCAACATACTTGGAAGCCTAAACAAGACATTAACAAATTCTATTTTCATATATTGCAAAAATAGAGCATTTTATTTATTTTTTTCTGATAGCATCAAACAAAACCACCCAAGTAGTGGCCATACAGATCTAGAAAGGGGAATGAAGTTCATTGTCCTGTAAGGAAGATCATTTATTATTTCTTTTGAAGTGCTCTGCTTTTCTTACACAAAAATTTCTAGACCAGAATCCATATCATGTTTTTGTTTATTATTGCATCTTTGTGGAGGTTTTGGACTTTTCGAACTAGACTCCCTCACAGCCATATTTGCTTTTAAGTAGAACTCTCAAAAACAATTGTTGGGATGGCATAGAAATCTGATGTTTAAAGGAGTGACAGAAATGTTCAGACTGTTTAAAAAAAGCTGCTTAGGTCTCACAGACTTTAAAAGTACTATAACAAAAAAACACAGTTGGATTTTAAGGACTGTTTAACGTTCTGGCCTTCCACATTTTGATTTTCATGGTACTTATTCCTAAGGCAGCATGTGAAGAATAGCAACCTGTATCAGTGATAAAGAATTAAAATAAAACATCTAAAAGTGAGGCCACCGGGAATATGAAAATAAAGGTTCAATACATCTGGGAGACAATAGGCTGGAGAAAAAAATAACAAGAAGCAGATTTATTGTACAGAGTCTAAGAATGGCTGGAAAACGTACAAACATTATTATAGAAATGGCCACAGGCCATTGTTAGCCTTGTGAGGTAGTCCAGACAAGAAGCACATCTGGATGAATTAATCCTACTTTATTGTAAGGTTACATTAACAGTATCTTGCAAAACTGAAAGTATTTCTTGATTTTGCCCCAGTTGAAGACTAAGTTGCCTCTAACTAGATCAGGGCTGTCAACCCCCCAGCCCGTGGGCCGGAAGTGTCATGAGATGACCACGCCTGGTTTGGCAAAGGGGGAAAAAGTCCCGATACATCACGTGACGCTACCATGATGATGCAAATTTGACACCCCTGAACTAGACTGTTACTATCAATTTTCTTCCTGTCCCCCAAGGTCATTCTCACATAACATTACAACTATATGCATATACACTACAGTTTGTGGTGCTATATCCTTATACAAAGTCACAAAGGAAAGGATTCTTTAATATTTACTGAGCCACTGGTAGTCCTAACCTATATATTGGTATCTACAGCTCCACTCTCTTCTATAAACTATAGTTGCAATGTAATAATGAAATCACTATGCAATAACAAATCCTGCACCATCAACTGAAGAACAATGGTAGGATCTTGGTGTATGAAACCTGCTTTGAGGAATGATTTTGGATTTCCAGAACAATTTCTGGAAATTATCTCCTCTTCTACTTCATGATCGTATAAGAAAGCTCCAGAAGGAAGAGACATTCAAACTGTGAAGGTAAAAACCCATCAACCTTTAATTTTCTACTTGTGGTTTTGAGTCTTTCCACCTCTAAAGAATTCTGCTCATCATCAGTTCTCCCTCTTTTCACCTTTGATTGCACTTCTTGTATTTCTCAATTATTTTTCTTTGCAAATTGTTTTTCCCCCTAGGGAAAATGTTTCCCATACTGTAGACAGATATTTGGTAGAAATGTAAAATCTACAGGAAAGGTTTAAATGGGTACAGCATAGCATTACACATGACTTGGTATCAAGTAGATTTGAAATAATGACTTTCATAATATGAATGAGTCACTGCACCATCCCACAAGATTCTATTATTTTCAATCATCTCAGACTATGAGATGAATACCTTCAGTACTCAGTTCTAAATGGCCTGAGATTACGTAACAAAGTAGGACAATAAAAATGTTTGTCTAATGAAATTTACATGTGACTATACTTGATGGGTAATGGCTAAACATAATTTTACTTTAATTCTAGAATCTTGCAGGTCTATATGTCTTTACCTAAAATCTTTAGTCCCCTCTAGTGTTCAGTTTTAGAAATTTTAAAATTTATTATCTAAGATATCTCCTCTAAAACCCCAAATTTCCTACTGGAAGCTGTCTGTACTTTATAATTAATTCCAAAATCTTACTGTAAATGTTTCAATATTCCAATTTTATCTGGACCCTTACTCTATAACTTTTTATTTCATATTGCTTAAATTCTCCAGGTTATGATTTAAATTGATTGAAGGCAGACTTACCTGGCATTTTCAAAGTTGTCAGTCTGCTGTCTCTAACAGTTTAGAAATAATTGATGAGCAATTTCTGAAAGTGATTAGATAGTGAGACTTGCAAATTTAGCATTCTTTTAAAAGTCTCTGTGGTGGTTGCGTCTGGGATGCTTGATGCCTTTATCTCCTGATGCTCAAATATGCAGAAACCCACTGTCGGTGGTCTCCTTGTCTGGAGCACATGTGGGCAATCACCTGTTTTCTTCTTCTCTGAAGAGGTTCCAAGGAACCAGTCTATTCACTTCCTTGCTCTTTGCCCTTGTTGTTAGCTCCAGTTTTGTAAACCTGCCTTCAGTTCATCATACCTCTCCTGCAAGCAAAATAAACTCAATTCTAGACTGCTCTTAATTGGAAAAGAAAAACAAAAAAACAACGGGAAGGTATTCTTTTTAGGAGGGATGTGGTGGCTCAGTGGCTAAAACACTGAGTTTGTCTTTCAGAAAGGTAGGCAGTTCGGCAGTTCAAATCCCTAGCGCTATGTAATGGAGTGCACTCCCGTTATTTGTCCATGCTTCTGCCAACCTAACAGTTCGGAAGCATGTAAAAATGCAAGTAGAAAAATAAGGACTACTTTGTTGGGAAGATAACAGCGTTCTGTGTGCCTTTGGCCTTTAGTCATGCTGGCCATATGACCACAGAGACATGTTCGGACAGTGCTGGCTCTTCAGGTTTGTAATGAAGATGAGCACCACCCCCTAGAGCCAGAAATTACTAGCATCTATGTGGGAGGGGAACCTTTACCTCTTATTGTTAGATCTAATCTGGGTCGGTTACCAGGACCAGAGGTTTAATCTTCCAAGCTCTCGAATTCTGAGAACCGAGAAGTTCCCTGAAGATGGGCTCCAGCATGAGACTGAAAGCTCAGAAGACGAAACCACTGGTCCCTGTGACCGACTTAGATTGGATCTTTGTAACATTATCCGGGGACACATATATATTTCTTCACTCATGGTATTCTTATTTGCCAATACATTCAGTGGCAGTAGAGACAGCAGCAAACCAATGCAAGGGTGAGAAGTTACTGGTTCAGATATTGTTTGGACTCTCTCTCTCTCTCTCTCTCTCTCTCTCTGTGTGTGTGTGTGTGACATTCTGTGCTGGGAAATGTTGAAGTTGACAGAATTGCACTAGGGAAGATGTTCTGTCTGAAAAGAGACTCCACTGAAGATTGAAGCTAGTGAGAGCCTGTTCTTGTTCTATGTGTAACTTAAACAGATCCCAAACAGAGGTGCCAGAGAAAGCTCCTTCCTTCTCTTAGGGGCATGCTTCTGTCTCTTTTAGAGAAAACGCATCCTGAGATGATGTCATAAACATTGTTCTGGAGTATGTGTGTATCATATATATGTTGTGACATATATATGATAAGGTACAGTATGTACAGTCAGTGGAATGCACACAAAAATTCCATAAAAATTCTACAACTACCTCTTCTCTTTCCTATACAGCTGATTTTGAATAAAGCAACTTACAATAAAGATGGAGAAATAAAATTTAAAAACACCTAATTGTTTGCTGTTAAAAGAGTGACAAAAGTGCAAAAGAAATCAGAAGATAAATTGATCTCCAATGGTTTGGTAATTGAAACAGTAGTATGTATGTACAGTATATAGATCTATCTATATGCATATCTCAATCCGTAAGGGATTGAGAAGAGGAAAATGCTAGCCAGTTTAAAAAAAATAAAATCTCACATTAAAATGTACCGGCACCCCTCCTTTTAAATTCATAGAGAATGCTCTTTACTTAACTATGCAGGTTTAATGTAACTTGGCGGATCTGAGTTACTTCAGGAAAGCTTTAATGGTTGGCAGGTCTCTACATTTTATTTATGATATCAAAGCTGCGACTCAGATTTTTACTCAGACGAAGACATAAAAGAGATTCAGAAGCCATCCAAATCATCTTGTAATTAATGTTACCGTGCACGCCCCAGACATTAAAATGTTAACAGTGTTAGAATCGTGTGCTTTGGAATACCGAGTGAGGGCTTTATTAGAGAGAGATACACTGCAGATGTCATCCAGCCTAATTGAGGACATCAGGGTGCCTGCTGCTTGTTCTTACCAATAGTTGAGGTTTTTTTTTTTAATTTATTCATTTTCCTTACTGCTAGAATCTGCTCTCATTATTAGTCTATCTTGTCACTCATTTGCATTTCAAGTGCTGGGACTGTGGGGTACCAGCTAGCAGCCTTAGAAGAACACTTCAAGGGGTTACTCTATCAAATAGCAGCACACGATCACAGTGAATTTGACATCTGGGTTATCTTATTCCCAGATGCTCCACGGTGTCATTAGCAGGATTAATCTTAGCTTTAATTTCATAATGATTCTTATTCTAATATATGTGAATGAACACAAAGTCTCTTGACTCATTATCACCAATTTACCCAAGATATGTAATCAGGCTCTTATATTCGCCAACATTTATTTTTGCTAATACATCTAAAATTGTAGATTAAGCAAATACAGTTAGTTCCAGCTGAGTGAACCTAGTGAAGTAACAATGTAGTATTTATGCTTTAATTAAACTGCAGTAACAATGTTGTCTCTTAAAATACAGATTCTTCAAACGCCGGGGGAGGAAGATCCTTCTCCAGACAACACTGTAGAGTGAGGCACAGCAAAACTTTATAGGATTAATATATGGATTCTTTTTTATTTTATGCTAGCACGCTGCAGAAAAAAGAGTATTTTAGTTGTGTTCATTGAAGACAGGATTACACTTTTAGATTTAAACAAAAGAAACATCTTCCTTCTTAGAATCTTTTTCTTAAAGGGGCGTCACGATGGCACATGAGTTTAATTCTCCATGATTACCCCATAATGTGTATTGTTGCCTGCCTCACATCCATTCTCAAACAAAGGATTTCATATTAAATTTTGCACAGGGAGCAACTGAGCGCCCTCAACATTTCAAAAACTATACCTACTATACCAAATGAGAGGGGTTTATTTTTATTTTTCAGGTGCTAGAGAATCACATTCAAGGTGTGGTTGAGCATTGGTGAATAAAACAGTCAAACATTTAAAGAAATGAAAAAAAACAACAAACCAGCTTTGCATTTTTAATTAATTAATTAAAAGGATTGTAAATGCCAGCGTGTTAATTTGCATTGCACCTGCAAACCAACCCAGAGTTTGCGTGCCCTTTCTTTGAATATTAATTTCCCCTCCGCATCTCCTTCTAATGCTTAGAAAGCCTCTCCTGCAAACATATTAGTAAAGAGTAAATATTGAATCTAAGACAAAACTCACGGCTTCAGCTTTCACTGTACACAGAATAAGATTTAAAGGAGGATTTAGGTTTCCAAGGCTTCTAATTAAGTAGTGATAATCAGGCTTTCGGCTGAGGGTCACTTCCTGAGAGTAATTTGAGTTATTAAAATGCATGTTTTTATTTGTTCTGCTTTGTGAGCTAAAACTGATCCCTTTTAATATAGCAGCTAATATGCAAATTGGTGTTTCATTATATTATGCAATTTATGGCAATCTTCTCTAATTTACAGAAAGGGCAATAGGCTGACCTTGTCATTCAACTCCATCCCCCCAGCTAATCTAACTGCATGGATTTTCTTATGAAACTTAGAAAGTGTGCCCGCACTATGAAGAATGTGACAAATGGGATTTCTGCCTACTTCTCTGTTTCCCTAAGATGGCTTTTGGCTTGGGCTGAATCCCAAGGTGGAAAAGATATTTCAGGAAATGTTGTTCTCCAAATATAGAGAAACAAACCCTGCCTGCTTCTACAGAGATTTTACTTGTTAAAATCTCTGTATTTGTATTGTATTTATTTATGGTAGGCAATGAGGACAACCATTTCAAATCCATGAACGGAACATTTGCTGTAGTAAGTGAGAAGATCGGAATTAAAGGTATCTAATGAAAAAGATTAATCCTACGGTGTATATGTTGCTACTGTTTTAAAGGTCATTTGATAGGCTGTTCCTTGAGAGTCTAAATGAGAATTTGGGATTCCTTTATCAATGTATATTTTTTCTGTAGTATATGTGCCATCACTAGGAATCCTAATTTTTAAAACCTTTTTCTTATCCCTTCAGTGATCAGAAGATTATTAGATTGCCACTTCAATTCTACATGCCTTGCTACTTACATTATTGGACTTTCCTTTCCATACCAAAATAATATATTTATGTAATATGTATGGAATTATATCAGAAAGCAGTGAACAACTTGTCTTTTGGAAAGATCAATAAAAGATAATGAATAATCTTTTAATTTTAAAAAAAGATTCTACTGTTCCATAGTCTAGTACAGAATCCATAGAATTTGTCAGCTTTGCTTCTCTAATATTTCTATTTTCGTCTGTTCATAAATGCTTGCCTAGAGTAGGAATGGAGGATCATAGTTATGCATTTGAAAGATTAACTTATTTAAAAAAAAAAAAGATTTTTATCATACTGTTAGAATAGATACCTTCCGGCAATCAATGGTGCATACAACTTGTAACAAGTGATTTGTTGGCACTTCTCTCCAAGAAATAAACCCAGGTTTAAGAGATGGATATGGATCAGTGGTGGGATTCAAATATTGTTGCCACCGGTTTGGTGGGCGCGCTTTGTGTGCATGGGTGCCCCAAGCACGCACTTTGCGCAGGAGCAGAGGTATTCTACCTCACCTCCTGCAAGCCTGCACAATCTCCCAGTCGCTTCAGCAGCTGCCACGTGGCACTATTCTGTGCCGTGCAAAGCAGCTGCGCTTCAAATTCAGCAGATAAAGGTGAATATGGGAGCCCAAGTGGGCAGGTGGGCCAATATATGTGTTTTTCTGCATACACATACACACACATACACACACACGGACATGGACACGGACACGGACACTCATTCTAACACCTACCTACATCTATATCTTGGTTTACACCTTGTTGTACACCACCCAGAGTTGCTGTCTGTGAGATGGGTGGCTATATAAATATACAGGAAAAAACAGCACCCTGTATTTTCTGACTTACAGGGGTGAAGGATCAAGCCCTTAAATTACTGCTGATTTTATCCAGTTGCTCTATTGATACCTGCCATTTTAAAAAGACATTTACAAAATTATTCACTTTAACACCTGCACATGCTTGTTATAGGGTAAGCAGAATTTAACAGTGTGAAGACTTTTTAGGGTGGTTGCTTTGTGTGTTGCCTTGCAGATTTATCATAATACAAATCAAAGCGCAATATTCATGAGCTTCCTAATAGCGTATGTTCAATGTCTTTAAATGTCAGGAACAGGATGTTGATAAATGGATAACTGGGAGTTGTTTTTATAGGACAAACCAAACCAAACCAAACCGAATCAAACCAACCTAACCAAATCAACTGAAAAAGCTGTGGCATGTCTATTGGTAGATATGTTCCAGAAGAACCATTGTATGAGTGTTGTTTTAGTCAGGGCAAAGCAAGAAAGAAATATTTCTTCACTCAATGCCTAGCACTGTTAGAATATTTTCTTTATTTGCCTGCAGTAAGATAGAATAGAATTCTTTACTGGCCACGTGTGATTGGACACACAAGGAATTTGTCTTGGTGCATATGCTTTCAGTGTACATAAAAGAAAAGTTACATTCAAAAGATATATCAAGAATCATAAGGTATAACACTTAATAAAAGTCATAGGGTACAATAAGCAATCAAATCATACTAGGAAACAGTCAATAAAGTCATAAGGATACAAGCAACAAAGTTACAGTCATACAGTCTTAAGGGAGGAGATGGGTGAAAGGAAGGATGGGAAGATGAATAGTAATAGTAATGCATTTCAATAAGTAATAGTAATGATTTCAAGCAGCATGAATACTTTGAAGCATGAAGCATGAATGAAAGCAATGAAGACTGGTAAGAAATGGGAGGTTGTAATGCACAAAAGTGATACCATTTTGCAAGAGGACAAGCTCTGTCATTAAGGGTAACTGAACAGTTCACAGGAATTGACCGGGAAGGTTAATAGTTTAGGCATTGTGGGTAACACCTCTGTTGGCATTGTAGCTAACCACAGGTAAGGCAGGAGTGATCAGTCAATTGTCAATGCTTTATATTCACATTGTTAATGATTGGTTTAAATTTCTGAATTAGAAATCTGTAAGAGAGGTGATGAGGAACAGCCCTGCTTACTGATTTGACTCTTCTGCAATAAATACATTTCTGATTGTCCACAAATGTCACCTGCCCTCTATTGGAGACTGGCTTGGAATGGCCTTCTTAATTTCTAGCACAGGGGCGTCAAACTCACGTTGTCATGATGGCATCACATGATGTATCAGGACTTTCCTCCCTTTGCTAAACCAGGCATGGGCGTGGCCAGCGCACAATGCATCCAGCCAAGAGTTTGACAGCCCTGTTCCAGCAGCTGGAAGATGGAATTCATTGCAGCAGAATTTTTGCAAGATGGCTCCGTCAAATAGGGACGTCGGCCATTTTCAGATTAAACCAATTTCTGATTTTATTTTAGCAATGAACTTTTCATTGGTTGGTTTTTTTTTAAAAAAAACTAGTCTAATATGCTGCTCCATTCATCTCTAACTCTTACTTACTATGGAAAATTGCAAAGCGAAGCAAAATCATACATATTTAGAAAATTGCCCAGGAGCGAAATTCTTTGAACTTTTTTTCGGTTTAAGTATTGCATCGTACTAAAGATATATCTAATTCCTTCTTTTAGTTTTGTGTTATATGGAAATGCATTGTAACCAATGAGATACACCTCTCTATTCCCTTGTTCAACTACAATAACATGTTTTGTACTCCTGGAGTCAAGATCATATTTTGCCAGAACCTCATCTGAAATCTGTTGCTGTTTGACCAGACTCTGCAGTCTGGAGACAATATTCAGGAGACAATAGAATTGTATAGTATGCCATATGGTAAGGGTGTAGAACAAGGTTCTTCAAACTTGGGAAGTTTAAGACTTGCGGACTTCAACTCCCAGAATTCCTGAGCTAACATGACTGGAGGAGGAATTCTGGGAGTTGAAGTCTGCAAGTCTTAAAGCTGTCAAGTTTGAAGACCCCTGGTGTAGAAGGACAGTCCTGAGAATCTGATCACTGGTTTGCAACTGGGAAGGAAGGAAGAAGGGTGACTGGAGCCCTTGGGGATTCTTCTCCAACCTTACTAAAAAATTCAAAGAACACCAAAATTAAAAATGAAAACCACCAAATGCAATTATTCAAGGGATAAAGGACAATTGTCATATTGTCCCAAAGGTGCTTTTTCAAGGGGCAACTGGAGTTTCTGGTTTTTCTTCGCAGACCTTTTGCTTCTCATCCAAGAAACTTCTCAGAGCTGAAGAAATTTTTCATGAGGAGCAAAATGTGTTCAAAGAAAAACCAGAAAGTCCTCTTGAAAAAGCACCTTTGGGACAACCATGACCTGGATCAGTGGTGCTATTTTACTGATTCAGCCCAGTTTAGGACTACAGAAAAAACAATTACTACCAACCTGCCTTCAATCGAGGACCTATATACTGCACGAGTCAAAAAGAGGGCTGTGAAAATATTTACAGACCCCTCACATCCCAGACATAAACTGTTTCAACTCCTTCTCTCAAAACAACGCGATCGAGCATTGCACACCAGAACAACTAGACATAAGAACAGTTTTTCCCTGAAAGCCATCACTCTGCTAAACAAATAATTCCCTCAACACTGTTCAAATATTACAAAGTCTGCACTACTATTACTGTTAATCTTGTCACCACTCCTTACCACCCCTCCCCTCCCACTTGTGACTGTAGGACTGTAACTTTGTTGCTTGTATACTTATGATTTATATTGACTGTTTCCTAGTATGATTGATTGCTTATTGTATCCTATGACTATCATTAAGTGTCGTACCTTATGATTCTTGATCCTTGACAAATGTATCTTTTCTTTTATGTGTACTGAGAGCATTTGCACCAAGACAAATTCCTTGTGTGTCCAATCACACTTGGCCAATAAACTATTCTATTCTATTCTATTCTATTCTATTCTATTCTATTCTATTCTATTCTATTCTATTCTATTCTATTCTATTCTATTCAGTTCTGGCGTACCAGTAGTGCCGAAGATCAATGGAGACCGAACCAGTTCTCTCTGATGAGCTGTTATTGGGCCTGCCTGCCCACCCGCCTGGTCTCCCATAAAGGCTGACCTTTATTCGCTGCTTTTGAAGTGCAGCTGCTTTGCGCGGCACAGCAGATTGCTGCGCGTCAGCTGTTGACGCTATAGGGAGAACTCAGGATTGCAGGAGGTGAGTAGGAAAGCCTCTGCACTTGTGCAAAGTGTGTGTGCAAGCGCAAAGCGCGCCCACCAAACTGGTGGTAAACTAGTTTGAAACCCACCACTGATCTGGATGACTGAGAATCTCCATAGACAATCATCATATGTACTATTCCTATGCAAGAGAGACAGAAGCAACCCCTTAGAGCAGTGTTTTTCAATCTCAAGAATGTTTAAGATGTATGGACTTCAACTGGCCGGGGAACTCCAAACAAAACCCAGTCTTGACAGCTTTGTGAAAACCTTAAAAAAAAATGCAGGGCCTATCTTCTGTCAATGGGAATGCAGCAGCTAAGAAGGACTGACTCTAGGGACCCAGCAGATGAGATTCTATGAGATCTCAAAGGATAGTGGGAGATAGCGACTTCGCGAACCATCAAGCGGCCATCAGCATTTTAAACTACATCTGGAAACAAACTTTAAGTCAGGGCAGTTCTCAAAGCAGAGATGTTGAATGGAGAAGCTGCCTCGTGCTCATAATGATTTTAACTACATTTTTGCATGCCACATTTTGTCCTAGTTGGAATTTTTGGGTGGTCTTCAAGGGCAATTCCATGTAAGGTGTATTTCAGTGATCTAAACGACAGATGGACAAGGCATGGGTGAGTGTGAATAATATTTCTGATTCAGAAAAAAAACTGTAAGTGCCACATAAACATTGATTAATGCAAAAGGTTCTCTAAATTCTAGCTGCCACCTGTTCTTCAAGAAGGATTCCCAGATTCTTTTTTAGTTAAAATACTCAGGATATTAAAACCCATGTAATCTTGAGGAAATCTTGAGGAGTGTTTTGTTATCAAGAGGTCAAGGGATCTACATTAGGAAATATTTTTGTAATTTTGATTGTGATATATTGTTGATGAGTAATTTTACAATTACTGCTGGTGAAAATTAAACCTCTTTACATTTCTGTTCTGTTTCCTTCCTTCCTTTCCTCCCTCCTTCCCTCCCTCCCTCCTTCCTTCTCTCCCTCCTCTTTTTAAAAGCTGATTGTTCTTCTTCTTTGAACAGGATTTTTGATCTTCATATCAAAATCTTTCACATAACTTTTTGTGCTAGGATTATTGATTTCTGCCCATTGGAGGCATGGAGATAAAATAATGTTTTAGGGAAGTTTATTTAAAAAAATACTTTCTGTAACCCCTTGCCATCATAAGATTGGAAATATGTTCACTTAGAGAAATATACTTTCCCCAAACAACTGATAGGATTTTGTTCAAACTTTTGAGAGAACAAATATTTGTCTCTGGGCAAAGCATGGGCCTGACTACCTTATTCCCCCATAGAGAATGTTTCATATGGCTAGACTTGTGCGAAAACCTCAATGTAAGTGGCTTTGCAAGGTTAATTGTGGCAGGACCTACAAAAGCTTGGTGGAATTTAATGGAAATGTTTTCCCAGTAGTTCTACACACAGGAGATGTTTGTTATAGTAGGTTCATAGCTCATTATCATTTTGTTTTTACATCATTTGTCCTGGGTGAACAAAAATCCAGAATGGCTTTACTACAACAAATAAAAAATTATAGTAAAAAACATGTTAGGACCTGAACTTCTTTTATACACTGCTTCAATTTGTTCTAACTTTATTAAACAATAAAATAATCTCTAATAAAGGCAGGATTCAGACTTTGTGCTAACAAAACCTGTGGTTCATCTAGTTTGTTTAGTTTAGTTTACTTTATTGTCATTGCACCTCGTACAATGAAATCAAACACCATCTTCAGTGTACATCATGACCATGAAAATAAACACAAACGCACATCCTTCACACTCCGCACATTGAATTAAAACCCCCGACACTGCACCAACACTGCACTATATAGTAGAATTCAAAAGAGCTACTGCCCTGGGATAGAAGCTGTTTTTCAGCCTATTTGACCTTATTTTTATTTTTCTGTACCGTCTGCCATTAAAGATGGTTTAATGGTGGACAGGACCACATGGCTTGGAGCTCCAAATTGAAAAGGATGATCACATGCTTCAAGATGTTGGGTGAAGGAAAAGAAGGGGAAAAAAGGGAAGAGATGCCGAGAGTCCCTTGGTTTTGTGCGCTCTGTTGGGATTTGAATTTGAGCTTGTATTCTGATTGGTTGTCAGACTCCCATGGGGCCATGCAGGGGCAACTCTGTATGCTGTCCTGAGTCTCAGGCTTGGTTGAGCCTTGCTAGATGATGATGATGTAATGAAAGGGCAATTCCTGTTATAGCTCTATCTGGAGTAGATCCTTGTTATGTAAAATAGACTGGCCCAGGCCAGAGTAATGGCCCATTAACAAAGGTGGGGGGCAAAACAAAACTTTCACACCAAACCTCCCATTCGGAAAGACAAAACTTTCACACCAAACTTTCCACTCGGAAAGAATGAATGTTAGTTTTACTTTCTTCTGTATGTACTTGAAAAAAAAAAATCTAAACCATTTTAATCTTATTTATGAAGACTCTTGTGTGCTAAGTTTTTTTAAAAGCATAAACAAACTCCCACAAAGATGAAAATAATTATTTTCATGTTTTCCTAAAATAAGGATAATTCTTTACCTTTCCCATAATGTAGAAGTTAGTTTATAGTTTCATATTAAAATGATATAGCATAATACCAAAGTACAGGAAAACATTAATTCCAGATACCAGATAGAAAATGGGAAAGAAAAATAGACTACTTACTATAATAAGTCATATAAAGCTACTTATTTTGTGTTGCTTACCATAAATAATAAAATTGATATAGATTACTTTCTATCTATTCTCAGTGTGGTCCTACCTCAACAACTACAAGATAATGATGATGATGATGAAAAAGTCACATTTTAGTGTCATACCCATTAGTGACTTAAAGCATTTTCTAAAAATATTGTTGAACAGATATAACACTAAGGGGAACAGTGAAGTCTGAATTCTGAACTCACTCATTTTCTGGGTTTATGCAATATACAGAATCTTTAAGCAACCAAACACCCCCTCCAAACCAGATATAATTGGGCAAGATAAGAGCAAGCAGATGAAAAACATGCACCAATTAATTAGTTAATTAATTAGTTAATTAATTAATTGCATTTGTTTCTCGTACATCCCATTTCCTTTACATCATCATGGCTTTTCTTCTGCAAAAAAATTACCCAGGGTTCAAATGAATCAAGCTTGGCTTTGATTGTTGTCCCAGTTCAGCCGCTCCGATCGTTAACTGCCCTAGTAAACATGTTTCATGAGATCAGAAGAAGGAGAACTATCAGTAGTGAGCAAAAATAAAGTGGTGGCAAGTACTTCTCCTCGGGAAAGTGGCAGCTTCTTCTCCGCAGAGAGAAGCACAGGAGCAGTGAGCTTTAATGGGAAAAGTAAGTCTCAAGTAAGCCATAATTGGTCCCTCTCCTTCACATTCATAACAATTGGCCCCAGGCCTGATTTATTTCTGCTTGCTTCCAAAACAGATACAACTTCTCTACTGAGCAACGTATACGGGAATCAAACTGCAGAGTCCAAAACAATATCCAGAAAGAAATATACGAAATGCATTTTGGAATATAAGTGCAGTAGGACTTTTGGCATTTTGGCTTTTCATCCTGTGAATTATGCATGATCTAGTTCTAGACCTAGCAGCAAAGGGATCAAACTCTAGAGCAGATCCCTCCTTATTTAGTCTGGCATAATCCTTGCAAATCCAATAAAACTTTCTTCCCCTAAATGCAGGCCACTGAGAATGATAAAACAAAATGTTCGAAATGTGCTAAGAAAATGATCTTACTCTTGAATCTGGAATGGCAATTGTTCTATGCCTGAGAATCAAATTTTTACTTATGAATTCCCCACCACCAAACTGGGGTTTACAGGGAAATGACAATTTTGTGACAATGTCACTAGAAAGGGCGCATCCAGAATTTGGGGGGGCGGGGTTCAGTGGTGGGATTCAAATTTGTTTACTACCAGTTCTGTGGGTGTGGCTTGGTGGGCATGGCAGGGGAAGGATACTGTAGAATCTCCAGTCAGAGGTGGTATTTGCTGTTTCTCTGAACTACTCAAAATTTCTCCTACCGGTTCTCCAGAACCTGCTGAATACCACCTTTGGAGGGGTTCCCATTTTGAATGAGGTAAAAACATCTATTTTATTATTTACTTTTTATAACTGAAAAAAAATCACACCACTGCTAGGGTGCAGTTGGCTACCAAAGTTCTGTGGTATTCAGAGATTCTTTGACTGCTATAAAAAGTGAGATCTTTAAGATGACGTTTGCAGGCCCACCTCA
This sequence comes from Pseudonaja textilis, assembly GCF_049901715.1. Classification (NCBI taxonomy): domain Eukaryota; kingdom Metazoa; phylum Chordata; class Lepidosauria; order Squamata; family Elapidae; genus Pseudonaja; species Pseudonaja textilis. Next base: position 76,686,197 of record NC_141992.1, read on the forward strand.
AAAACAGAAAGGCAAAACAATAGTCTACAGCTGGTTTTGTAAAATCCTCTGAGCTAAGCCCTGCTCTAAAAAGGATGCTATGAAGGAAGTAATATTTGGTACAGTTTTAATTCAGTGACAGCTGCTATTTTATAGAAGCAGATTGCCCTGATCCAGTCATGCAAGCTGTAGAATAGTCTTGGGGATCTCCTCGCATGCCATTCTCTCCTTGAAGATAGCACTGAGGAAGGTGGGGTTGGAAGGATGGAGAGATGTTCCACCATCAAGACAAGGTCGCTATTGACTTGAGGAGCGTTTTCTCCGACGAAGCTGCATTTCTCTCCATGGCCAAACAAGCTATATAGGACAATGGCACGGTGCATTGGATAATAGCCTCTTTACTTGGATAAATGATGCAGAAAATACATTGCATAGTTTAAACTTTTAAATCCTTTTAATCCCCACCTCACCTCATTTTTATTCTTCTAAGGAAAGTCATCGAAAGGAGGGGAAGGAGCTGTTTGCAGTATTCTCTGTCCAGAATATATGTATATTCTTTTCACCTCCTGTGGCATATCTGCAGCCTTGCTTGTTATCTGGCTCAAGCTTCCCATTAACTGAATCCCTGGTGGAAAGCCGTTTCCCTACATTATATTGTAATGCTCTTGTTAATGATAAATTGATGAAGAGCTGCTTTTTTAGATTAGGTGAGTGGTCCTTTGATAATGGGGTTGGAATCAGGCCAGGGGTTTTAAACTACTTTGCCTGGAGGGTGAAATATTCCTTTCTCGTGTTCTGTTAGCGAAACTGTCCAAGAATTTCAGCTTTTTAATTTTAACCTAGCTGTTTCAGGCTTGGTTTACAGTTACTGTCGATATTTTTAGAGGCTGTCTTTATCCTGTCCTGGAACTCTAACAAATTATGAACAGAAAGTGTTTCTCATTTAATTAGCATGCTCAGCACCATCAAAATGAAATGGCTCTCATTCTTAACTTCTCCTTACATCTATGGGAATAATCTTGTAAAAAAAAAAAAAGAAAGATTGGTCAAATCTCCATGCTGGGAAAAACTGAGAGAGTTCTGATGCTTTCCATTGGTTCTCTAGACCAGAGGTGGCTAACCTTTTTGGGCTCCTGTGCCAAAAATTGTGTGCGCTCGGTCACATGCCAGCACCCAAAAGGCAATGTGCGTGGGCCCCACCCATACCCCCATGCATGCGCACGCAATCCCCCCATGCACTCTGCATGTCTTTGTGCATGCGTGTGCATCTCCCATGCCCCCTGACCCCCGCGCATGCGCTCCAGATACCTGGCAATCAGCTGGTGGGTGCAGGCCACATGCACATGCACAGTGGGGCTCTTCTGGGCAACCTCTTGCGTGCTGGCAGAAGTGGCTCTGCGTGCCACTTCCAGCACACATGCCATAGATTCACCATCACGGCTCTAGACTATAAAAAATATAACAACACTTCTGAACTCACTTCCCCACTCTTCACTTACAGAATATTCCAGAATTATCCAACAATTGTGCTATCAAATGAATAGTATTGAGTTACACTCATGCTTCAGTTACATCTGCCTGATGCTTGATGTTATCATTGAATAGTGGGGGAATGGTCAGAATATGTCATGTCTGAATGCACTTGTGAGAGGGCATGCTGGATTGTATTTTGTATTTCTAAAATTTATGTATAGAAAGCTCCTACAACAAGGTAGTCCCTGAGGGGATTTTCTCTGGGGGAAAGTTTCGGTCTGAAATCTAGATTTTCTATGAAGCTCCTTAGAATCAATTTTCCCTAGACATCTTTTCTGCAAAGTCATGCTTTGGAGGACTCCCAACTCCCTGGAGTAATTTTTAAAATGTGTTTATTGGAGCCTAAAAGTCTCTTTTGGCTGCCTGAAAGGGGTCAACTAAAAGCTCTTCCATTGTGGAAGAATCTTACCTGGAGATCCAAGTCAAGATTTTTTTTCTCTATTGTAAAACAGAAAGACAGAGATAATTAAGTTTACTCTTTCCCTGAAGGGTTTAAATTCTAAATTTATCAACAGGGAAGCATGTTGGAGTGGATAGAAAAACTCAAAAACAATAAGAAATAGTTAAACATTCTTTGGAGAGAAGAGTATGGACTCGCTTTTATTAGAAAACTTGGCAAGACCAAATAGTGCTTCTGCTTTTGTAGAAAACATTTAACTTTCACAGCTATAACAAGATCTAAAAGTGTGGATAAAAATGGGCATTTTAAAACCACACTATTTACCCAGGACAAGGTTGGTTTCACTCCTTACAAGAACTGGCCTATAACATAATGACATTGTGCAATGTTCTTATTTTGCTTCTTTAGCACTGAAAGACAAATTGAATATGAAAAGCTATACATTAGGTGAAAATAAGGCAACTTTGCTAAAAAAACAGCTCTCGGAAACCAAAACCCAGGAAGATTTTTTTTTTTTGTCGAATATCTTGTCTTATAAATGTTAACTGTCATTACAAGGAAGAGAGTTCAAATATATAAATATTAGGTTTAGGCCTTTCAAAAAGCTGGAATGAAAGGCTTAAGTGACATGTTCATCACGCTGATATTTGTTTCAACCCAGTAGAAAAAAAAACTGTGGCTTACTCCAAGCGCTTGTTAGAGGTACCCTCCTTTCAAGTTATATGGAGGGAGATGTCAACTGTTTCCCATAAGTATATTTCTGCATTTGAATATATAAATGATTGTGTTATTTTACCCTGTGTAAGTTTCTCACTGACAGGTATGTTAAAGATAACATCGTTCAAGAAAGCTGAGATGTTGATTATATATCTGAATAAATAAATAAATATCTGAAGAAAAATACTAATCACAGAATACACTGAACAAGACTTACTGATCTCGTATACCTGGAAAAAGATTTTCAAACAGACTTTGTCAGCTCAGTCTTGGCATTCCTTGTCAAACAAAAGCATGCCTAAAGAAACATTTCAAAAGCAGACAATGCAGCGCTTGCTAACCTGCAGAAAATCGAAAAGGATCATGGAGCTGGAGAACAAACAGAATGGATAAGCAACCAGAAATGGAACACAGTTCTGAAGCTCCCTGTTTCAGGGAGCCAACAATGTTTAAAGAAGGCTCCATCAATAATTGAATATGAGTAAGTAAAATTCCAGTATACTTTTGCAGGTATTGTCTTAAGATTTGTAATAGAGAAATGAAATTATTGATTTAGTATCAGTAAGGTAAGGAGAAAGAGAGAGAGAGAGAAAAAATCCCCCTATGAAAGGTTTGGTAAGGAATGTTGCTATTACTATTATTATGAGGGTTGGTTGCACAGCCAGCCAGATGTTCTGATAGGATCTGGCATTTTTATTTGCCCGCCAAGTTCTTCCTAAGGACTTAGGTTAGGCAGATGTTATTGTTTGATGGTAATAAAGCTATTATAAGTTGTTGAAGGTGAAACTGCCTTTTGCAATGGACTGGTGGTGATTTTGTCAATCCTGATGGTGTTCATGTAGTGTTCCAGATGTTCTGGGATTGCACCCAAGGTGCCTATTGCTACTGGTGCTATTTTTGCTTTCTTTTGCCACTGTTGTTCTACTTCTATTTGCAGGCCTTTGCATTTTGTAATTTTCTTCAATACTTTATCTTTTTTATTATCTCCAGGTACTGCCAAGTCCAGTATCTAGACATTTTTTGTCTTTCCTATCAATAATTGTGTCTGTTACAATTGTTAAAGTAACCCACTTAATATTAATTTATTCATGACTAAAAGAAGGAGACTAAAAGTGGGATGTGGTGGCTCAGTGGCTAAGACCAGTAGTGGGATTCAATTTTTTTACTGCTGGTTCTGTGGGCGTGGCTTGGTTGGCGTGGTAGGGGAAGGATACTGTAAAATCTCCAGTCAGAGGTGGTATTTGCCGGTTCTCTGAAGTACTCAAAATTTCCGCTACTGGTTCTCCAGAACTGGTCAGGACCTGCTACATACCACCTCTGGCTAAGACTCTGAGCTTGTCGATCAGAAAGGTTGGCAGTTCAGCGGTTTGAATTCCTAGCACCACGTAATGGAGTGAGCTCCTGTTACTTGTCTCAGCTTCTGCCAACCTAGCAGTTCAAAAGCAGGTAAAAATGCAAGTAGGACCACTTTGGTGGGAAGGTAACAGTGTTCCATGCACCTTTAGTGTTTAGTCATGCCACAGGACCATGGAGACGTTTTGGGACAGTGCTGGCTCTTAGGCTGTGTAACGGAGATGAGCACCACCCCCTAGAGAGTTTTTAATTTCTCAAGTTCAGATGCATTGGAAATGAAACAGAGTCCCTAGGTATCTATCTATTCTTCACATTTCCTGTTAAGGTTGACTTTTTTTCAATCTCTGCTTTCATTTCCTTTTCTGCTATCTTCTCTCCTTTGTGTTAACCTCTAGATCCTAGGCTTCTTGGAGCAACAATTCCCTCGTTGTATTCCTGAAGTTAGCTACAGAAATGCCTTTTCTTTGCATCCTTAATCTATTATGTCAAAGCAGTAGATCTTAACCAAAGCATAAGCAATTGTGTGATAGTAGATTAGAAAAAAATGTTTCCTCAAGATTAGTGCATTCAACTTTACTGTGGATTAGCATCCATGATCAGATCTCAAAATTAATATTTAATGTTTTTCCCCCATCTGGAGATGCTAAAAACGATTGCAGCCTTTCCTAGTTTAGTACCAGGTTAGCATTCTTCAGAACAATTGACACCACAACTCCATTCAATAAACTGTTTTCCCCACTCATTAGCAGTTCTTGATTTCAGAGCTAAAATAAACCAGTCTCTCATTATTCGAAAGTTCTAGATTCATTTAGCACTTCCAAAAAGGTGGATAAACAATTACACATGTTGAGACAAATTGAGGTTATTTATTTGTTGTGCCAAATTCATCCTAAAACAATTAATTAATCATGCATTTTATGAATCACTTAAGTGCCCAGCTCTTGGCTACGTCCCCAAAAAACATGATACTTATTAAAGGAACACCATATGCATCAGTGGATGATGTACAGTTCAGTCTTCTCTCAGCACCCTTCCTCCCATTCAGAGGTGGTATTCAGCCAGTTCTGACAGGTTCTGGAGAACCAGTAGCGGAAATTTTGAGTAGTTCAGAGAACTGATAAATACCACCTCTGGTTGGCCTTGCCCACTTCTATTCGCTGCCTCCCGAGTCCCAGCTGATCAGAGTCCCAGCTGATTGGCTGGGTCTTCTTTTGTTGCCCTGCACAGGAGAACGGAGCTGGAAAGCAGATTAGTGGAGTGGGGAGGGAATGGGGATTTGACAGTATCTTTCCCCTGGAGTGGGGTGGAAATGGAGATTTTGCAGTATCCTTCCCCTGCCATGCCCACCAAGCCACACCACACCCATCAAGCCATGCCCACAGAACCAGTAGTAAAAAAAATTGAATACCACCACTCATTCCCATCAGATAGTTCTTGGGAAATGTCCATACTTTCAAGGATTAAAAATTAAACTATTATTCAGCTGCAATCTTCTCCCATAAGCCTTTTCCATTTTTCTAGTAGTGAATGCCTGAATCTAACATTTCTTTTCCTCTCGTGATTAAGGTGAAAGCAAGCAAAAGAGAAGAGGCAGCAGATTTCACCTGTAGATGTTGCTGAATATCTAGCTGTATCATTACAGCTGCAGTACCTTTTCAATTTGTTTTTCAGAGGTTTGTCCCTAAAGGACCTCTCTGGAAAGAAAGAAAGGAGGGGGGGGGGAGGGGGAAAGGGAATGAAGAAAAAGAGACAAAAGAATAAAGCAAAAAGACAAACTGTAAGAAACATGAAGTAAATAATAGAAAAGCTTTCTGCACTTGGGCTTTACTTACTGTGTCCTCCACACCAAAATATACAACAAGTCTTTGGACTTTAGCAGTTGTAAGCCAAGTTGGGGCTTTTGAAGAACTTTCTGCTGCAATCTTTAAATCCATCCAGCTCCTCCTTGCTTAGCACAACTTTGTGGATGAAATTAAGTTGATGGAAGATATTGGGGTGCCACACAGTGTTAGTTTTTTAATCAAGCACACACACACGGAATTATACATTATGGTCTCCAAACACATTTCTAGTCAGATAGAGTTGGTCTCCCCTCATTATCAAAGATGAATTTAAACCAGAGGTGATATTCAGCAGGTTCTGACCAATTCTGGAGAACCGTTAGTAGAAATTTTGAGTAATTCAGAGAACCGGCACATATCACCCCTGACTGGCCCTGCCCCCATCTATTCTCTGGAGAACCAGTAGCGGAAATTTTGAGTAGTTCAGAGAACTGATAAATACCACCTCTGGTTGGCCCTGCCCCCATCTATTCTCTGCCTCCCGAGTCCCAGCTGATCAGAGTCCCAGCTGATTGGCTGGGTCTTCTTTTGTTGTCCTGCACAGGAAAACGGAGCTGGAAAGCAGATTAGTGGGGTGGGGAGGGAATAAGGATTTTGCAGTAACCTTCCCCCTGGAGTGGGGAGGGAATGGAGATTTTACAGTATCCTTCCCCTGTCACACCCACCAAGCCATGCGCACAGAACCAGTAGTAAAAATGTTTGAATCCCACCACTGATTTAAACCACATTGTGTCTATGAAACTTGCAGCATGTTTTGATGGGAAAATATATGGTACAGAGGTGAAGACCTTACTGAAGGAAAAGGAAGTTTTCTAGAAGTAATTACAATTTAAATCTTGAGCTGAATGAGGAAAATTTGAGGATTTCACAATCACTTTGGGCTTTTCTTGCTATTTTGTTTGGAAGCAGAGCGAGATAGACTATATCCAACCAGGTAAATCTAATTTGCTTTCCAAAGACTTCTTCCCTGGAGAAGTTTGATAGGAATAAGAAAAGGGGGAGAGAGGAAGAAAGAAGAAGAAAAGAAATTGAAAGTGTAAGGAACTGAAGATACAAAGAAATAAAGTGGTTTGACTATAAGTTTTGTTTGTTGTGTCCTCCAAAATGCAAACTCTTCACCAATATATAAAGTTGCAGGGCAAACGGAAACTCATTTGGTTTCTCTGTATGTAGACATATGCTGCTTTTTGGTAACAAGGCCTGGAAGAAACATTTATAACATTTGTATTGCATTTTTAAAGTGCTGTATACTTAAATCATTGATACAAATAATTGACACCCACTGAGATTTATTCATTTTTAAGAATACTGTCGTATCTCTCATACGAACAAAGGACGCGAGGCAGTGACTTGGTTCAGCTCTTTATTTGGGGTAAAACACAAGTGGGGTGAGTGGGGAAGAAGCGTGGCTTAAAAGCATTTTCTGCCGAGTGCTGCGGCCAATCGGGTCGTTTTGAATCGCCCGCGATCGGCTCAGCCAATCGCGGCCGATTCCGAACGACCAATCAGTGCCGCGCACTCAGCCAATCCGGTGGCCGTGCGCTTTAGCCAATCCGGGCTGCCGGATTTCGAGTATGCAAATGTCTGTACAGAACACCCCTCCCCTCTTGGTTTGGTCCTACGTGACGTAGTCCCGTAAGTAGGCGGGGCTCCGTACTTTCCGACTGGACTTGGGCTGGTCAGTTGTCTCCTGGCTGTCGGCCGGTTTGGGTGGGACTCCTGTCGCTCTCCGCCTCGTTGATGGAACCGCCTGGAAGGGTGAGTCAGGCCTCTCGCCGCGGCTCCCTCCTGGTCTCCCCGGGTTGGTCGAGCTGCTGGCTTCGCTGCTCCCGCTCGGCCTTTCCAGGCTGGTTGAGCTGGCTTGGCTGCTCCCGCTCGGGCTTCCAGGGCCGGTTGAGCTGGCTCGGCTGCTCCTTCCAGGTGAGGCTTCGAGTGGGTCGCTCTCCGGTTCTTCAGGTGGTGAGTACTGCTGGTTTCTTTTTGGGTGGGTTTGTTCTTTTTGTTCTTTGGGGCCTTCCCTCCCCTCTTGGTTGGTGTTTTGCCAGTTCCTTTCAGTGTCTGGTGTTTGCGTGTCGGTTGTATTTCCCGCGATGGTTCTTGATCTCAGTTGGTCGATGTGGCATTTCCACGCTCGTCCATCGGTGGTTTGAAGGCGGTACGAGTGTGGGCCTGTTGCTTGGGTGATCGTTGCCGGTATCCAGAGGGGGTCCCCGGTAAGGTTTTTTGCGTAGACCCTGTCTCCTGGTGCGAATGTTCTGTGTTTGCTGGTGGAGTCAGGGGGTTTCTCTGGGTTGTATGTGGGGTGCAGGCGGTCGAGCGGTGATCGCAGTTTCCTCCCCATTAGTAGCTCCGCTGGGCTCTTGTTCGTTGTAGTGCTCGGGGTTATGTGCTGTATTAGCAGCATCCGGTTTATTTTGTCTTGTATGTCCCCGGTTTTGATCTTTTGAATGGTCTTCTTCGTGAATTGGACCATTTTCTCCGCCCTTCCGTTCGCCGCCGGGTGCGCCGGTGCCGTTAATGCGTGCCGGATCCCTCGTTCTGCCAGGAATTTCTCGAAGGGCAGCGCGGTGAACTGGGGGCCGTTGTCTGACACGATGACATCGGGAAGGCCGTGGGTTGCGAAAAGCTTACTGAGTTCTCTGATGATGGCGTCTGTGGTTGTTGTCTTCATGTTGCTTACCTCCAGCCAATTGGAGTAAGCGTCTACGGTTACCAGGAAGGTGTGTCCTCTGGTTGGTCCCGCGAAATCTACGTGGATCTGGGACCATGGCCCCCTGGGGGTTTCCCATTCTAGGATCGGGGCGGCGGGGGGGTTTGGTCTTGATTCCTGGCACTGCTTGCAGGAGGCCACCCAGGCTTCGATCTCCTTGTCCATCCCTGGCCACCAGGCGTGACTTCTGGCCAGGGCTTTTGTCCTAACGATGCCAGGGTGCCCTTCGTGCAGCATGCTTAGGACTTTTTTTTGCAGTTTTTCTGGAACTATGACTCTGTCCCCCCACAGTAGACAGCCTTTTTGCATTGATAGCTCTGTTTGTCGGCTCCGGTAAGCTTTGAACTCGTTGTCCACGTCCTTTTCCAGCCACCCTTTTCCCACCCATCTTAGGACCTGCGCCAGACGTTTGTCTTTAATGGTTGCTAGGGCAATGTCTGACGCGGTCAGGGGTAGGTTGGGTAAAGTCTCAATGCTCAGGGTAGATGTGGTGGGTGCCGGGTCAGCGTCCAGGGTTGGCAATGGTGTGCGGCTGAGGGCATCCGCGTGCGGGATTGACTTACCGGGGCGGTGGATTAGCCGGTAATTGTAGGCGGCGAGAAATTCGGACCACCTTGTCATCCTTGGGGAGAGGATGATTGGGGTGGCCCGGTCTCCTGCCAGTATTCCCAGCAGCGGCTTGTGGTCCGTGATTATGGAGAAAGTCCTGCCGTAAAGGTATTCGTGGAATTTCTTTACGGCTGCGACGATTGCTAGAGCCTCTTTGTCCAATTGGCTGTAGTTTCTTTCGGGTTTTGAAAGGGTCCTCGAGAAAAAGGCGATGGGGGCTTCTTTTCCATCGGCGAGGGTGTGGCTGAGGACGGCTCCTACGCCGAAGGGTGATGCATCGCATGTTACCGTGATGGGGAGTGTCTCGCTGTACTGGATGAGGACAGCGTCCGATGTGAGAAGGTCCTTGGTTTTGTTGAACGCGTTCTCTTCTTGTCTTCCCCACGTCCAGGTGGCTGCCTTGTCGAGCAGCCTATGCAACAGTTCCGCCACGGTTGCCTTTTGGGGCAGGAAAACATTGTAGAAATTAATCAACCCCAGGAATGCTTGTAACTCAGTTTTGTTACTGGGTCTTGGGGCTTCCTTGACGGCTTTGATTTTGCCCTCAGTGGGGTGGATTCCGTGCTGATCTAGGAGATATCCCAGGAATTCAACCCGTGCCGTGCGCAGTTGGCATTTCTCCCTCTTAACTTTTAGCCCTACACTTTGGAATCTTTGCAGTACCTCCCTTAGGCGGCCTTCCAATTGTTTCTGGTCGGCCGCGGCTACCAGCACGTCGTCAAAATAGGGTACTACCCCTCTTATGCCCCGGAGGAGCCTCTCCATTAGGCTTTGAAACACCCCCGGGGCTACGCTGACTCCGAACTGGAGTCTCTTGCAGCGGAATGCCCCTCGGTGTGTGACTATGGTCTGCGCTTCTGCGGTTGCCTCGTCGACCGGCAGTTGCTGATAGGCTTGGGCCAGGTCGAGTTTGGCGAAAACCCTGCCCCCCCCCCCCCCCAGTGAGTGTAGGAGGTGTTGCACTACTGGGACGGGGTAGGCGCTTTGTTGTAGCGCACGGTTCAGGGTGGCCTTATAGTCCCCACAGATTCTCACCGACCCATCTGGTTTTATCGGGGTGACTATAGGGGTCTCCCACCGGGCATGGTCCGTTGGCTCGAGAACTCCCTGCTCGATGAGCTTATTTAATTGCTCATCGATTTTGGGGCGGAGGGCAAAAGGCACTCGCCGGGGTTTGAGGCGGATGGGGGCAATGGTGGGGTCCAGGCTGAACAATATTGGGGGCCCCCGGTACTTGCCTAGGTTGCCGTCGAAGACCTCTTGGAAGTCGCGCACGAGCTGCTCCTCCCAGTCTGCCTCGGCGACGTGGTTGGTGCCAGTCACTTCTATTCTCAGCGGCGCGAACCATTGGAGTCCCAGGAGGCTGGGGCGGTCTCGTTCGACGATGGTCAGGGGGAGTATTTCGGTGCACCCTTTAAATGCGACCTTGAAGTGCCCGGTCCCTACCACGGGGATGCGATTCCCCTGGTAGTCCTTGAGGATGAGCTTCTGGCTCTCCAGCTCGTGCCGCTTCATGGAGGGTACTAGCCGCTTAATTTCCCGCCACGCGACCATGGATAGGTAGGACCCGGAGTCCACTTCCATCTTGCATGGGCGGTCTTCGATGGCGACCTCCACGTGGACCTTCCGGCCATCCCAGTTGGAGGAATGGCCGACGATGATCGTCTGGTGCGTTTCCTCGTGCTGGCGGTTTTCGCTGAAACGGCGGCTCCTTGCTTCCCAGCTCCAACGGCTCTCGCTGTCCCCGTCGCGGTTCCTCGGAGGGGTGTTGTCGCGCCTGGCGTTGTCGCGTCTCCGTGGGCTGCCGTCTCGGTGGCGGGGCTGTGGTTTCGTTTGAAATGGCAGACCTTTGCGATGTGGCCCCGCTTGTCGCAATGCCGGCATATTGCATCGAAGAACCGGCATTCCGACCGCGGGTGCTCGCCGCCGCAGCCAGCGCACTGGAACTTTGTTTTTCGGTTCCGTGGTTCGCGCCGGTCGCGCCCCGTCTGCAGCCGGTGGATGTCTTCCTCGTCGTCTTCCGAGTCGGAGGGGGATTCGAGGTCGCCGTGGTGCGTGGATGCGGCCGCTCGGTGGTTGATTTCGGCCCGATTCTCGGGGGTCGCAGTCGTCTCGGCCATGGCGGGCCGCTCCGCGGTGCTGGCCTGCCGCAATTGGGCCGCTGATTTCCGGGTCGCCTCTGCTGCGGTGGCTTCGGCAAGGGCGTCGGCGAGGGAGATGTCGCCCTTTGCCATGATCCGACTCTGTAGGACGGGGTCCCTGAGGCCGAGGACGACGCGGTCCCGCAAGGCTTCATCGAGATCGGTGAACCCGCACAGTCCCCCGAGGTCCCTGAGGTCAGCCACAAAGTTGCTGATACTCTCACCTTGCTTCTGGTCGCGGCGGTAGAACTCGTGCCGGCGGATGAGGGTGGGCACGGCGGGCGCGTAGTGGCTTCTCAGCAGCGGTTCGAGATCGGCCCAGTCCATGGCTTTCACGTCGAGAGGTTTGGCGAGGGCTTTTGCCATTTTAAACACTGCGGGCCCGCAGTGCGTGAGGAAGACAGCTCGTTTTCTCTGCCCGTTCGCGTCCTTGAGGTTGCTACTCTCCAAGAACATGAGGAATCTGTCTATGTACGATTCCCAGTCCTCCGTAGCTTGGTTGAAGGGAGCGGGTGGCACGTTGCCGCTGGCCATGTTGCCGATTGCGGTTCCGTGAGCCACGTGCGGTGTGGGACTTGTTTTAAAATCCCACCCTCGTCGCCAGTGTCGTATCTCTCATACGAACAAAGGACGCGAGGCAGTGACTTGGTTCAGCTCTTTATTCGGGGTAAAACACAAGTGGGGTGAGTGGGGAAGAAGCGCGGCTTAAAAGCATTTTCTGCTGAGTGCTGCGGCCAATCGGGTCGTTTTGAATCGCCCGCGATCCGCTCAGCCAATCGCGGCCGATTCCGAACGACCAATCAGTGCCGCGCACTCAGCCAATCCGGTGGCCGTGCGCTTTAGCCAATCCGGGCTGCCGGATTTCGAGTATGCAAATGTCTGTACAGAACAAATACCATGCAACATTAGGAAAGGAAGTGTGGCAAAAAGGGAATTTAAAAGTCTGGCAAAAATGAAATTTTAAAAATTTAAGAGCTAATTTCTTTATTAATACTGAGCTGATACAGCAACTTCCTATGTGAATTATTTTATTTTACTGCCATATAAATGAATTGAACCTTAGGTTATATTACTCTGGGCGGGTGATGACTGATGATCGATGGAGTTTCACAGGAGACAAGGAAAACAATGATCGATGAAAATGTCCTCAAAATGATGCCATGGAGCACTGCACACCAGAACAACTAGACACAAGGACAGTTTTTTTCCTGAACACCATCACTCTGCTAAACAAATATTTCTCTCAACACTGTCCAACTATTTACAAAGTCTGCACTACTATTACTATTAATCTTCTCATCACTCCTTATCACTCATCCCCTCCCATTTGTGACTGTATGACGGTAACTTTGTCGCTTGTATCCTTATGATTTATATTGTTTCCTAGTATGATTTGATTGCTTATTGTACCCTATGACTATCATTAAGTGTCATACCTTATGGTTCTTGATGAATGTATCTTTTCTTTTATGTATACTGAGAGCATTTTCACCAAGACAAATTCCTTGTGTGTCCAATCACACTTGGCCAATAAAGAATTCTATTCTATTCTATTCTATTCTATTCTATTCTATTCCATTCCATTCCATTCTATTCTCAATTAGTTTGAGCTGATCGTACGTAGATTGACGGCAAATGTAGGTAGCTCTCACCAACTGCAAGTGGTTCTCTCAGTAATGAAAAGTCAAATGTCATGTGAACACATCAACTTACAACTTCCATTCTGGCTGCAATCATTGAATGAAACATTGCAAATTGCTGCTTCCTGCCAGCTTTCCCATTGTCTTTGCTTCTTAGACAGCAGCTGTGAAGATCACAAAGATGATCATGTGATTGCACAAAGCTGCAACAGTTGTAAATGCATGTTGGTTGCCAAGCACCTAAATCATGATCCCATAACTGTAGGGATGCTGCAATTGCTGAAATGTACAAGTCCAATTGTAAATCTCCTTTTTCAGCACCATCATAACTTTGAATAGTCATTGAATAAGTGGTAGGTAAGCAGGGACTACCTATACCTGTGATGGCGAACCTATGGCATTTGTGCTGGCACACGAGCTGCAGGCAAACTTTCCTTACTGCGTATGCGCGTGCCTCACAGCTGATTTTGGCCTGGTTTGAGGCCTTTTTCCGACTTCCCAGAGGCTTGAAAAAAGCATCTGCAGGCCGAATAGGCCCGTTTCATCACTTCCTGTCATACCAGAAGTGATGAAACGGGCCTATTCGGCCTGCAGATGCTTTTTTCAAGCCTCTGGGAAGCCGGAAAAAGGCCTCAAACCAGGCCAAAATCAGCTGTAAGGCACAGTGCAGGTAAGGGGAGGCACAGGGGGATTGAGCACGCATGTGCAGGGGCGTGGGGGAATGCGCATTGCCTTCTGGGTGGTGGCATGTGAGCGTGCGCGTGCTAGCGCGCACACAATTTTTGGCAAAGGTTACCCACCACTGACCTATACCCTACAACATAGTATCTTAACTCAGATTTCATCATGATTCTGTTGTTTGCCTCCAGTTTCTGATTAATTTCTTATGTCTATTCCAGAGATATTCACCGATGCTTTTCAAACAATTTTAATGAGAAATTCCTAAAAAAACCTTTTCCATATATCATTTGAAGCATGGGGATAATTCATATATTTGATCACTGAAATCCAGGAGAGACTTACAGGATCTGCACAATGATAGGCCTCATTCCTTGTGACATTTTAGGGGCTGTTAAGTGCAAAATATTACTGTAGAAGCAATGCTGACCACTTTTGAGATCTAAACAGAAAAGTTTTATGACAAGTAGCAAAAAACACTAGTACAATTTTAGTTTTAAAAATATTTGCAAGTTAGGCAATTCATCAATTTGTCATGTGTTAATTACCCAAATGAGTATAACACTTTCTATTGAATTGTGAATTATTCCCATATGATTTGTAACTTGTCTGGATGGCTTTCTTCAAATAGTTTGTTGAGATAAACCAGGGTTTTTTTTTAGCCAGTTCAGTCTTTATAGTCTTCCATAGTCTCTTAGTATTTTAAAAGCTCATTCCGAAAGATATTTTAATATCCTTTTCTTCAGTCCACAAGGTAGTGCAAAAGGACATGAGCATAATTACAGCCAATCTCTATTCTACTCTAGTATGAGGCTTATGAGTGGTGCTGTCCTTCTATGTCTCACATAGGGCAAGTTAAAGACACCAACTGATTGGTTTGTTTTCCCGCCAGCCTGATGGGAGGAAATAACAAAAACCAATCAGTTTTTTTTTTTATTAAGTTGTGGTATTGTGGGATTGGTGATAGGCAGGGGTGGGCTTCAAAAATTTTACCAAGGGTTCTCTGCCCAGCTGCTGGGTGGGCATGGCCATGGTGGGCATGGCCTAGTCAGTTTCCTGCACTATAGCCTCCGTGAGGGTGAAAGTGGTCTCCCCGGGCTTTGGGGGCTCTCTAGAAGCTGGAAATGGGCCCATTTCTGGCCCTCCTGAATCTGGAGGCCTGTTTTTCGCCCTCCTCAAGCCTCTGTGTGTGTCCTGCACATACCTGCATCCAAAATGGACTGCGTGGAGACTCCTGGGATGGGGGGGGGGCAGGAGGAGGCACAAAATCTTAGCTAGGGGCTCTCCCGAACCCCTGAGAACCCCCAGCAGCCCACCCCTGGTGATAGGATCATGCAAATTAGAGACCCAATGCTAGCAAGGCGCATGTTGGAAGAAGATGGGATAGAATAGCAACTTTATTGATTTGATCATTGGACCATATGAAAAATATAAAACCAATGCAAACATACAAGTACGCACAAAGAAAATAACCGGTCATGTTCACAGTAAGTTGTCATTGTCACTCCTACAGTTAACCCCAATCAAATATGGTGTCCTTTTTTGACACAGTGGCTTTTGAAATAAAGAGTGCAAGTCTTACAAATGATATACATATGGAAGAAAATGGACAGCTCCATTCTGATATAATTTAATTTAAATATGAAGTTATAGAACTACCTTAACCTACAGACCCAGTGTGGAAAAACTGCAGCCTGAATAGGATATGTCCTTAAATAAGAGTTAGCGAGGCTTCTTTGTGACACCGTTAAAGGCGGATGGTTGAGATTTAAACTGAAATATTGGAGATTTTCTCCGAGCCATTCCCCATTGTCAACTTTAGGCATACCTGAGTAGAACTATTTATTGAGTTTTGTTGCATAGCAGGTTACAGTTTTTTACCACATAAATGATTTATTCAGTAAAAGTGAACTTATTGAGCAAATAAACTGGAATTTAACTTGCCTCGAGCTTTTTTTGGCTGCATATCTTGGCTTCTTAGTCCTGAAGTGTTCCTACTGTAAGTAATATTTCAGGGCTTTTTTAATTAAAAAAAAAAGGAAACTGTAACAGTTTGAATTTAAAATACATTAGGGCAAGCATGTCACATATTTAAGTATAACTATTTAAAAAGTAAAGAATTTTTGTTCTTATATGGGAATATTTGTGAAAAGATAAGTGCATGCTTTAAAATATTAAGTAAAAGTTTTACTGGACTTTAATATGTGCTTTGATTAAAAGAAATAAATATTAGGCTAGACCTAGTCTTAGTCCTGTTAACTTATGTATAATTAAGTGTGACAATATTATGTTTTATATTTTTCATTTTTAATGTCCAAAGTGTAATCACATATTTTGAATAGATTATAAGTGCAAAGAACAAATTAAAAATAGAATACATTAATAATTAGGTTAGGGAAATGACTCTGAACCATTTACAATTGTTAGAACATTTTGGGAGGAGGATTTTGAGAAAGGGCCAGTTAATGTTTCCCAAAATGCTCCAAAATAATATATTTTGAAGTTGAAAGTTTTCTGAGAAATTTGGACAAAGGGTAATCTCAAACATAACTTGTGTATCTAAAGTAGCTGTTATATTTACCACCACATATATTGGGCTGTGTAACTCAGTATTAAATGGTCTGATAGCGGTTTCCTTGACACAGGTATGAATATTCATATGACTTTAATACTCATGTTCTTCATCACACAACTGTTCATCAGGTATCATCAGAGGGATTTAATCCTTTGTCCTCTTCTGCATTCTAGTTTAGATTTTACATCTCTGGGTTTCCAAAAATAATCCAATGCATCTCAAATTTGCATTTTTTTTTAAAAAAAGGTAAAGCTACTGAATGGATTTTGATCTTTGAATTAGAATTTTTAGAATTTTACCTTTATTGTCATTGCATTCCACAAATACAATAACATTTGAAAGCCACTCCAGCACAGTGGGTGTAAAACACAAGAAATTATGTAAATAATCTACATATCTTCCAAACTTAGGCCTGTGATTTGCCTCTGAGCAGTAGAGGACAATACATATTTCAATAGTATATGAAGGAGAGGTCTTCAAATAATTGGCAGGAAAATCTACAGGAGTGAATGAGCTATTAAATCAATGCAGAGAAAAAAGTCCCAGCAGAAAGAACAGAGGAAGGATTCTGACATCACAAGGAATCCAGATAAATGCCCTGAACTTCTGTATGTATATCCCATGATAGCTGGTTTGACATTTGAGGCTTGGTAGATCTAGGATGCTCGATCAACAATTCAAAACTTCCTGCAGACATTCAAGCACTCGCAGTGGATGTCTGCAGGAAGGAAGTCATTGCTTGTAGCTTGGGTATGTTGAGACAGGCTGTTGGACAAAAACTTCCTTCTTGCAGATGTTCGTGAAGAATGCAAGAATGTTTAGAGGAGCCTGACATCATGTGAGTAATATCTGTGGGGGTGGGTGGAGCTCGCGGGGTGCTCAGCAGTGACGGATTAAGGCTCACTGGTGCCCAAAGCGCTGACAAATCTTGGTGCCCCCTACTTTGTTCATACTGTACAAACGAAGCCATATTCTCAACTTTGTGGTGCCCCCTTTGGGCCTAGTGCCCTAAGCATGTGCTTAGTCTGCTTAATGGTTAACACACCATTGGTGCTCAGTTAGTGCGCATTCGTTGTTTTGTAACCCATGAATAGGATTCTTCAGAATGTTACGAAATTCAGACGTGATTTGGATATGGACGGTTCCCCGCAATGGAGATGGAGAGACATCTTTTGAAGAAGAGGGCATGTTTCTATAGCAGAGATCAGGCCATAAACTGCACGAAGTACTAGAGGAAAAGAAATCATTTGAGGAAGGGATAAATCACATGAAAGGTTGCCGGGTCTCTTTGAAGTGGTGTAAGGATTGTCTTTGGTCTGCCAAATGTGTCACCAGTTTGATCTGTACAATAGAGGCCTATCACCCACTCTCTCTCTCTCTCTCTCTCTCTCTCTCTGCCTCCCTCCATAACCCCTCTCCTCTTGAAAATATTGCTACTTTGTGATCAGCCGCTTATGGGTCTTGACTGTTGGGAAGGAGGAGAATAGATGCTAGGGGAAGTAATTTTGGGTCTCATGAGTAGATATGCAAACTGCCCCAACTGCAATTTGAAAGTACTGCTTCTTTTGGAAGATTTTTCCCTCTTGAAAGGGGTTGGGGTGGGGATAAAATTGAAAAGAATTTCCCCAAATATCCATTTTGCAACTTTCTTGTAGATGTTATTTTCCCCCGCAGGTTGTGATTAGCGAGTATTTTAAATCTGTTAGAGTGAGGACATTATGAAATAAAATGAGTAGTTTTCTCTGAGCTGAGCTTCAATATTTAATTGTCTTAGCAACGGTATGGAATTAGTTGGCCTTTTCCTTTCTCCAGGAAATAGATTTCTCAGTCTAGTTTGTGTCGATGTTATTTCGTGATAGGCTTTTAGCTTTCTGAAGCAGACAAATTTGATTTGACTCTGTCAATTACTTGGACTACATTACAAAAACACGTAAATCATTTTAACTGTAATTAAAATACCAGTTAAAATTGAATTTTAAATCAAATTTATCTTTTATTTTGCCTTCCTTTCCCTAACAGATTTTGAAAAGGTGCCACATAGCATGCTATTCTGATTCAAGGTAGTGTAGGAGCAGAACTGGCAAAGTGAGGGGGAGGAGTAAAAAGAGGGATCAGTCTAGAATCATGATGTAGTCACAAACAAAGTCCAAAATCCTAACCATAACCAGGTGCTGAGAGTTAGTTAAGAAGTTTCCTATGCATAAGCTTTTAGCAACACATCATTTAAACCAAACCTTCCTGTATGTGCCTAGTCTTTCACACCTTATATAACTTTGGCATATAAACATATCCATCATGGTATTCCCTTTTGAGATAAGAAAGATATTAATGCAGAAAAGAAGTAGTCAAATACACTATAAGTTCAAGATAATAGGAAAAAAAGAAAGGTAATATATCTAGTTAATATCAATGCTTTTCACCGTGATAAAACAATGGACTAGATTTATAGCTAAAGTTTAAAATGGAAGCTGTAAATTCAATGCA
The DNA here is from genome assembly GCF_049901715.1 of Pseudonaja textilis. Lineage (NCBI taxonomy): Eukaryota > Metazoa > Chordata > Lepidosauria > Squamata > Elapidae > Pseudonaja > Pseudonaja textilis. The sequence continues at coordinate 76,704,857 of NC_141992.1, forward strand.
AAGTCTGAATATGATTGCATTATGTGTCCTGAAGTTGCAGATCCACAATCAATTTTTTTTGTCTTTTAATGATCCCATAATTTCTTGCGTCAGGGTAACTGAATGGAGCTGAGTGTTTACTGGCCGGATGCCCTTCCTGTCACCAATGCAGAGTTCGCAGCAGATAACTTCACCTTGTGCCCAGAGAGAGAAACATCTGCCACTACCTAGGATCGAACTCACAGCCTCCTGATGGTGAGGCGAGACTCCACCTCTAGGCCACTGCACCACTCTGCAGATCCACAATCAATGGTAAACCCAAGTAGTTGAAAAGTGGATATCAGCTGAACAGAAATTAAAAAAGAAGCTTGATTGACCACATAAATTATTTTCCCTCATCTCTTTAATTTATGCAGATCATCCTATCTGATTCGGGAAAAAGACACAGCCACTTTAATGAGACCCAAAATGCCTCTTCTGAGTGGGTCAAAAAAGTAATGCACAGCCCTAGTAGATATCTGGACACCCATTAAAATCAGAAATAGAGATGGGGTTTGATCAATGTGCCAAATTTTGTTCTGCCCCCTTAATATATCCTGCCTCTCAACCCTAAAGAGATAGCTTTAACAGACAAGGTGGTAGCAACTGAGGACAAAGCTGTGTTTATCACTATGACAGCAGTCTTCTCCTAAGTACCTGTGGACCTTTCCAGTTGCCTCTATTTATTTCAAAGATTAATCCATACATGTTTAAATACGCATAGGTGTTAAGTGAAACTGCAAAAGAAATACACAATTATTTTTCTGGATACTTCACAAATCCCCTGCTGCTCTCTGTAGAGTATGAGGAGCGGTGTGTAGTTTCATTATGCTTTTGGTCGAAAGTTTGTTTAGGCATACATAGTACAACTATAAGATTTTGAGAATAAAATACTATTCTGAATTAGAAAAAAAAAAAGCCCTGGACAGGTTTACTAGTTTCTACTTTATTACAGTTGAAAGTGAAAACTCTCTTTCCTATCAGAGAACCTCTGACTTGGACTAGTAAGCAGCTTTGAAAATAAAACTTTGCCCTACATAAGAAACTGCTGGGCTGGAATAACAATAAAAATGAAACTCAGTTGTACATCTATAAAATACTCTGGGCTGGAGTAATGATCACATTTGGAAAATGAAAGTGCAGTTGTTTATCAGAATCCCCCTGAATTGGTGTAATGAGTATTTTCAGAACTAAAGGACTGGACTATGGAGAAAAAATATTTGACTTCACCCTCAGTTGTTTTTTTTTTCTTCTTCTTCTTCTTCTTCTTCTTCTTCTTCTTCTTCTTCTTCTTCTTCTTCTTCTTCTTCTTCTTCTTCTTCTTCTTTCTTCTTTCTTCTTTCTTCTTTCTTCTTTCTTCTTCTATTATTATTATTGTTGTTGTTGTTGTTGTTGTTGTTGTTGTTGTTGTTATTATTATTATTATTATTATTATTATTATTATTATTACCCAAACCTTGAACCATACGGCACATCCTGGATGGCTTTCCTATCAAATTTACTCTCTTGCCAGCCACTCCCAGCATGGCTGGCTGGGGAATTCTGGGAGTTGAAGTCCACAAATCTTAAAGTTGAATAGCCCTTTTCTAGTCCCTTTGAATTACCTGCTTTCAAGATTCTGGTACTGTCATTTGAGTAAGTGGTCGAGGAGAAGGATTCAAAAACAGGAGGATGGATGATCACAATTGGTGAACACCCATTGGCAGGCTCTGTAGACTGCCCAGAACGTATCTGAAGTTTCCTAATACACAATATTTCACATTTGACCTGGATCTTTATTACAACATCAGAAGTGAAACCTTTTTACAACACTTCATTGCCCCTAACATTTTCAAGCAAAATTGCCTAAGGCTGATCATGATGCTGCCAAAATGAAGAGATATTGCTCTTCTACAAGACCTTGAAAAATGTATTCCTCTGGATATTAAAATCATAAGCCATTCCTGAAATGACTTTGAATGGCAAAATCTCTGATTCGATCATATGATGAGGCTTGGTTTTTTTATGTTTCCAACTATATATGAGCCATGCAGGGTCACTACTGTGATATGAGTGGCCATATAAATATCTAAAACAAATAATAAACATGCCTTATTTACTAATTAAAGGTATATGCTGCCCATCTTGCCATCAAGGCTTGTCAAGATACAAACCTTGCCCTTTGGTACACCTGGAATGGAAAAACACAAGGGGTAGAATGTGTCACAATGTCACAATGCATCTTTCATCACTCTCCTGGACCTCCGTGGTATGCCTATGACTCTAAAATAATTACAAAGAAAGCCACAACCTGAGAAGGAAAGACCGCCCCCCCACCCCAAGAAACTAGTCTGAAAACCAGATGTTCATTAAATTGATAACTCAAAACAATTCCTTCATCTGACACAACCAAAGAGTTCTGAATTATTGTTCTGAAATATTCTTTCGGCCTTTTCTTTCTCCTTGGCTCTGAAAAGTGATTGTGATGCTAGCGGGGGGAGAGAGAGAGAGAGAGAGAGAGAGAGAGCTACATTCAAATCTCCTAGGATTTGGGGATTTCCTCCCCTCCCTTCTCTTCTATAGCTGCTGTTGTTGTTGTCACATAACTCACCTGCCAACTTGTTCTTGTTAATTCATCTCTTCTCTTCCGCCTCCGCTTTGAGGCGAGGTGACTGAGACCGAATGGGGAAAGAGAGAGAGAGGAGTAGCGGACGCTGAAACCAAATGAAAATGAATGCTATTTTCAAACCCTAAGCAAGGCTGCAGAGGCTAATAATTACATTAAAAAGGCCCTCTGTAGGCAGGTGCAAATAGGCTAGTCTAAACAAGTGCCACTCTTTGATACGAGGCTGTTGGAGATGCTGTCACTGCCTGCCTAGACGGCCACCTTTCACCTCTAGCCATTGTGCTCGGTTAGATCGCACTAACAGGGAGAGCGGGGAACTTGTTTGTCTCACGCTCCAAGGCAGCCGAGAGACTTGCCAAATGACAGGAAGATGCTTACATTCACAAGGTGTGATTGCCTAAGTGTTTGACTGTCTCTAATTAGCTTGCCTTTGCTGGTTGGTAGCTCCTCAGTCAGAAGCAGATTGACTCCGCAGGCTTTAAGCAAAATGGTTTGATTGGTGTTGTTATCATATGTTTATTTAACTCTCTCAGTAGCCTCCAACCATGTTTGGAATACTATGGCCTTGGTCTTTTCCCCTTTCCTTTCCTTTCCTTTCCTTTCCTTTCCTTTCCTTTCCTTTCCTTTCCTTTCCTTTCCTGTCCTGTCCTTTCCTTTCCTTTCCTTTCCTTTCCTTTCCTTTCCTTTCCTTTCCTTTCCTGTCCTGTCCTGTCCTTTCCCTTCCCTTCCCTTCCTTTCCTTTCCTTTCCTTTCCTTTCCTTTCCTTTCCTTTCCTTTCCTTTCCTTTCCTTTCCTTTCCTTTCCTTTCCTTTCCTTTCCTTTCCTGTCCCGTCCTGTCCTGTCCTTTCCCTTCCCTTCCCTTCCTTTCCTTTCCTTTCCTTTCCTTTCCTTTCCTGTCCCGTCCTGTCCCGTCCTTTCCTTTCCTTTCCTTTCCTTTCCTGTCCTGTCCTGTCCTGTCCTGTCCTTTCCTTTCCTTTCCTTTCCTTTCCTTTCCTTTCCTTTCCTTTCCTTTCCTTTCCTTTCCTGTCCTGTCCTGTCCTGTCCCGTCCTGTCCCGTCCTTTCCTTTCCTTTCCTTTCCTTTCCTTTCCTTTCCTGTCCTGTCCCGTCCTGTCCCGTCCTTTCCTTTCCTTTCCTTTCCTTTCCTTTCCTTTCCTTTCCTTTCCTTTCCTTTCCTTTCCTGTCCTGTCCCGTCCTGTCCCGTCCTTTCCTTTCCTTTCCTTTCCTTTCCTGTCCTGTCCTGTCCTGTCCCTTCCTTTCCTTTCCTTTCCTTTCCTTTCCTTTCCTTTCCTTTCCTTTCCTTTCCTTTCCTTTCCTTTCCTTTCCTGTCCCGTCCTGTCCCGTCCTTTCCCTTCCTTTCCTTTCCTTTCCTTTCCTTTCCTTTCCTTTCCTTTCCTTTCCTTTCCTTTCCTTTCCTTTCCTTTCCTGTCCTGTCCTGTCCTGTCCTGTCCTGTCCTGTCCTGTTCTGTCCTTTCCTGTTTCATTATTTTAAGAAACACGCATTCACTGGATTATTCATTAATTTCTGAGTCCCTCCATCAGCTTTCTTTCTTCGACATCAGCTTTTTAGTGGCATCTCCTGCTTAGGGAAGCAGGTGGAATTTGCTTAATAGAGGATTGCCCTGTAACATTGCTTCTCTAGACATGCCAGCATAATTCCAGGTTTAAATGGGAACAAGGGGCAACCTGGAATTGTTATCGCTCACTCTGTCGCAGCAGAATCTGAGTATGATTTCTGTTTGGCTGGAAGTTATAGTTTCATATAAATGGAATATTCCTATATATCAAGGAAAAGTATAGATGAATTCCCACTTGTCTTCACAGAATGCAAGATGGAATAAATTGATCTTATCCCATATGATCCGCTCTATAACTGAGAAATACATAGTGTTAGAAATAGTGTCAGACCTCAAACATCAAGGTCATCCTTGCTCAGCCTCTATATTCAATGATTTTGTTTTTGTTGTTTACCTCAAGACTTCTTTCCATCAAATGCAGTGCTTAACAAGATTATACTGCAGAAAGCAGTGATGGAGATAGCTGATAGCTTTGTAATCTTTTCAGAATCTGTCTGGTTTGCTACTGCAGGGTCTCATAGGAGACTGAGATTTAAAGAAAGTTTAATTCAATAACCAATGTTAACAGCTGAACCTTTTTTTTCTCTTGTAGTTCTATTTCCCTACTTGCCCTGATCTAATACCACCAGGTATGCTGAAGCCACGTTTCCTAGTATTGTCAGCCAGTTGTTCATCCTGATAGCAAACATTCACAGAGTTATAACCTTAATATCCAGAGGAGTCTCAATTATGGGATGTTGCATGGAGCCATTTCTTTATCCAAGGATCAAGATGCATACATTGGGTACTCAATTCTTGCTATGGTAGACTTTATTTCTCTAGAAGAACAGAGTTGGTAGTCTTTGAGTCCAACCCAGGGGTGGGATTCAAATTTTTTAACAACTGGTTTTGTGGGCATGGCTAAGTTGGTGGGTGTGGCTTGGTGGTCATGTGACTGGCTGGGCGTGGCCAACTCAATATCACTCACATCGAGGCATTCCACACAAGCAAAGTACCAGCAAAGGCAGGAAAAAAAAAACTCCAGAGAAGTTCCAGAGACAAGTCTAGTCTGTAATAAGGGTTAATGGAGAGGCAGTTTCTGTAAGTAACACCAGAATGTTTCCATCCTGCCTTCCTTACAGGATTAGGCCAGTAATTTCTTCTAACAATCGGTTCTCCAAACTGCTTAGAATGTTAACAACCGGTTCTAGCGAATAGGTGTGAACTGGTAGAATCCCACCCCTGGTCCAACCTCCTGTTCAGGCAGGAAACCGTATACCATTTTAAACAAATGGTTGTCCAATCTCTTCTTAAAAACCACCCACAACTTCTGGAAGCAAGCTATTCCTGTGATTAATTGTTCTAACCGTCGGGAAATTTTTCCATAGTTCTAGTTGCTTTGGAGGATAGCTTGACTCCTTCTTCTTTGTGGTAGCCCCTTAGATATTGGGACACTTCTATCATGTCATCTCTAGTCCTTCTTTTCATTAAACTAGACATACCCAATTCCTGCAATCATTCTTTGTATGTTTTGGACCTGTACTTTTCAAGTATGTCAAAGTTTTTCTGTATCTTGAGCCTCTCTCTTGGAGTATTGGCTGTTCCTGCCAGCTGGACAGTTTCTTAGAGATCCTCTTGGTCCAGTGCATTAGCACAGATGCACACCTATACCACATCATGCAAGTAGTATCACACCACACAACTCCAGGCATAGACAAGGCTGTATCTGAAGGGCACCAGGTTGGGGATTGCTATGCTGGTCAAGCTGGGGGAACTAACTTTTCAGTAATTAGTGTAAATGTATATTTTCTTTAAGCTGATATTACTGAATGCTAAACGGATGCAAATCCATGAATTTTGATTGAATGTATGTCTCAGAAATCTTAGAATTGCCCATCTCCTTCTTTGCGATAGCTTGCTGGTACCCAACAATTGGATCTAAAATCTGCACCATTATAGGATATTCTTATTCTTTTTATTTTTCTCTACTTCTGTATTAAGGCCCCTGAACCATCATCTTGTTGGAAGAATTATCCTTCTGGGTTCAGTTCCAAGTGGGGAAAAAGACACTGGAAACATGGAGGCTGTTTGGAAAGATGGTTTAATGGTGGGCAGGACCACATGGCTTGGAGCTCCAAAGTGAAAAGGACGATCACATGCTTCAAGATGTTGGATGAAGGAAAAGAAAGGAAGGGGAAAGAGCTGAGATGCTGAGAGACCCTTCATTACATACCCTCTGTTGGACCCCACCTTAGTGTTTCCTGTTCCTGTGTAACAAATGTATTCCATTGGCTGTCAGACTCCCAGGGGTGGGGGTCTTAACTAACTTTGTAGACTTTGTCTGGACCACATGGCTTCACCTGAGTGTTGGCTGATGCAATTTTCCCAGGCCATGTGGTGAGATGGGTAGTGGCCTTTGTTATGTAGAATACTCTGGTCCAGGCCCATTAACAAAAGTGGGGGTGAGCTTCTGCTTCTGAGATGAGTTTCTGCTTCTGAGTTTCTATTTCTCTTTTTAGGGGAAATATTCTGCCTTTCTGGTATATCCTAAAATATTTCATTTTCCTAGGAGAGGGGTGGGTTTTAACTTCCAACAATCTAAAGCAGTGGCAGGAAGAAATGTAACCCGCTGAGTCGCAGGTTATAAATAAAGCAAACTGATATTTTTGAGAGCTTTTGCTAATGGTCACTTCCTGATAATGTTACACAATTCCCTTGAGCAAGTGGACTTGCTGGCAAATCTCTGTGTACATACTGGAACCTCAACTCTGGAAGGAAGAGCCTTCCTTTAGCTACATTAATTGCCATGTCAAATTAGCATGATGAAACAAATTCTAATTACCCTGAAAGATCACTTAGGGTATTAGCATTGCTTCTCTATGGCCTGTTCTTCTGCTGCCTATTTACATACTAATCCAGGGGCAGCTAGGTAGATGACAGTATGAATTGCTGTCTAGTCTGTTTACGCATATTTGCAGCAGGAGGTGCTTGCAGTCAGTTGCTGCCAAACCCAGAGGGAAACAGAAAACGGAGGCCAGGATGTTTAAGCCAAATGAAGATGGACTCCTTACCCTCTGTGTGTGTATGTGTGTGTGTGTGTGTGAATAGCAAAATATTGCTGCATTTTAAATATTCTAAAAACCTTCTCTCCAAAGATTGGCTAGTTGTTTTAAATCAGCTTCATCCAAACCAGTCTGGAACTGCAAAATATTCAATAGCATATATATATTTCTCTCTATTTAATGCTGGCACTTATACAGTAGCAGAAATATAGTTAGGTATTCATACTGGTAAGAGATAGAGACTAGCTATGAAAGAACAAACACTGTGTGTGTGTGTGTGTGTGTGTGTGTGTGTATGTGTGTGTGTGTGTTGAATGTGTCACCAACCCTATGAAGACCCATAAGGAATGGGAAATGCAGGGTTAACTTTCTGGTCCTGGTGTATATCAGAGTTGTGGTTAGTGTTATTGTTGGGCAGTTTGTAGTCTATCTGGAGAATTGTATATTCCTCTGGATTTTTCTTTTTCTTTAAAAAAAGTATACCAGCTCTCTTATACAGTGCCTTATATTTGGATGGTAAATCAATAATATCATTTATCCTTCAACTATTTTAGCTTAGTATTTCAGCTCTGAAAATGGCATGAAAGCTGGCTGGGTGATTTTGGGTCAATCGCTCTCTCCCAGCCCAACCCATCTAACAGGATTGTTATTTTGAAGAGGAAGGTATGGTTACCATTTTTGAGTTATAACATAATAAAGGTGGGATTAAAAAAAACCCCTAAAAAACATATCTCCCTCATAATTCTATTTGCTCCTAGTATTTCTGTTCTGAGGGTGATTTTATTTGCTGTATGAACCTTAAGATCTCCAGAACAGCTGCAGAATTTTATACAGCTGTCAGCTTGCTTTACAGAGAAAAATGTCAAAAATTTTAGAAATTTATAACTGTAAAATTTTATATCTTTTATGTTGCTTTATATATACTTTTTTTCCCCATACGTGACCAGTCATTGACTGCAATAGACTTATACATTGCAGTAAGAGACCATGAACAGCAAAAGGAAATAATCTAAATGATAGAAGGCATAGATTACATAAGAAAGAAAGATCTGAAAATATTTTCTGCCTTATAACTGAACCAAAAATACTTCTTTCAAACAGGGTCCTTCTCTCTGGCTGCCGTGACATCAGTGCTAAGCCTTTTGCCCCCATTACTCTTGAAGGAATGGCTAAAACATCTGTCATATTCGATCAAGAATGATGATACGTACAGTTCTGAAGATCATACTATGAAATTAACTGTCATATTCCCTATGAAATGCCAACCAACAGCTCAAATAGTTGTAGAAAGTTAAAACTGTCTATATGAAAACTTGATATAAATGATAGCCCAGGGACACCTTCTTACGCTGTTTCTTTTTATTTGTATTCCTGCAATAAGCTACTCATGCTGCTATGACCCATATGGTCAAATCAATCAAAATACTTTGACATATATATGTGTACATCCTGGTTGTAGCTGAATATAATGTAGGGTATCATAGGACTAATCAGTAGGGCAGCTCAATATGATCAGTGTATAAATAGATATGCATTAGACAGGGGGAGTGTTGGTCCAGAAGTTAAGACCCTGGGCTCATTGACCAGAAGATCAGCAGTGTGAGACCAAAGCACCATGTGATTGGACGAACTCCTGTTTTTGCTATCTCCTGCCAACCTAGCAGTTCAAAAGCACAAGTAAATAAATAGGTACCACTTCTGTTGGAAGGGGATAGCATTCTATGCCTCAGCATATAGTGATGCTGACAACATGACCACTGAGATGTCTTCAGAGAAACCTGGCTCCCTTGGATAAAAAACAGAGATGAGCAACATCTTTTAGAGCAAAGGTGGTATTCAGCAGGTTCTGACCAGTTCTGGAGAACCGGAAGTGGAAACTTTGAGTAGTTCAGAGAACCGGCAAATACCACCTCTGACTGGAAATTTTACAGTATCCTTCCTCTGCCATGCCCACCAAGCCACGCCCACAGAACTGGTAGTAAAAAATTTTGAATCCCACTACTGCCCTAGAGGCAGACAACATAAAATCATAGAATTGGAAGAGACTTTACAGGTCTTATAGTTTGACCTCATCTCCTTACTTTAGAATTCTGATGAAAGCAGCTAGTTAAGGTGCTGTCCTAGGAATTAGGAGATGGTGAGTTCTAACCTTAGGCATGAAAATCAGGCCGCTACCTTGCATTAGCCAACCGAAGTAAAATTGTTCCAAATGGACATTGAAATGACTCTTCAATCAAATGGCTCACTTTGTGACCTTGGACTGATCACTATTTCCTAGCCAAATCTCTCAGGGAAATTGTGAGGCTAGAATGACACAAAGTGAATAAACTGTGTATGCTATTCTTAGCGTGTTCAGATGAAAGAAAAATATATAATGAATGCAAGGGAAGATAGTGGGGGAGACCACAACATCTGGCATTTATAATTGACCCCTTTAATAAGACAATGGAGATTTTTCAGCCCAAATTCCTAGCTTCGGCCCATCTATGATAGATTTTATAATAGGTCTGTTATAATTGGTGCCATGCTGCCACATAATGTAAAGTGCTACGTACATTTAAAACCTGCAAATAGTACTTGAATTCCATATTCACACTAATAAGACTTCATCCTCCTGGTTGTGAAAATGAGTTTTAGAATGACAGTCGAAGAGTATGCAATGATTTAACAGAGTTGGAAGGGACCTTGTAGGTTATCTCATCCAACCCCCCTGCCCAAGCTGGAGACCCAAGCAGGAGACCATTAAGAGTAGATACGGTATTTTCAATTTGGATTAGTCATTAGGGCGATGAAGCCCAGACTGAACCCCCAAGTAACTAATTATTGTTTTATTATTATTTTGTATAATAGGTTTCCAGTTATTCTGTGGTGGTTATCTGATACTTCAGAAGCATCGTAAGTAAACTAAAATAGATTGTACTTTAGTAGACTTAGAACTTTCAAAAATATTTGCATTATCTTGCAATAAAATACGGTCTTGTTTTATGAGACAAATTAAAATAATGCTCAACGAGCTTAGCAGCAGTTCTAAAACAACAGGAAAAGAATAAAGAATGCAAAGAAACATGAAGATAAATCAGATTCAGGAAGCACTGTTTCTTTTGAGCTAATTTGAGAGAACAGAAGAGTGGGAGGTTTTAAAATGAACAAAAATTCTGCTGAACTGGACAGGCTAAAATAATAAGCGTGTGTGGGAGCAATTTTATTTTCTTCTGAATTTTTCATTCCTTCCCATTAATTCTAAAGGAGAGAAATTAGCTGCGCCAGAAGGAAAAATGTGACCTACTTGATTAAAAAAAAAAAGAAAGAAAATTAAAAAAGGATTTTTCCTTTTTCCACATAATGTTTGAGATTTGGGATGCTGGAAGATGCCCCGGAAAGTTGTGGATTGATAATCTGATAATTCACTCAAAACCCACTTCTATTATTTTCCGATGCCACAATTTGTTTAAATTTCACTGAGTGTTGGGGGAGAATACCGGGTCTTCTTCTAGGATTCCACAGAGAATTGAATTACTGAAATAAAACTCAATTGTTGAAGCTTCTGCTTCGCTTTGTATCATATAGTCACACAATCTTTCATTTTTTGTTCTAAATTTAAATTTAATAACCCTTCTCTTTCATTTCTGTTGTTTCTTATTGTTTACAACACTTCAAAAAAAAATTAATTCCCTAGGTTGGCAATATTGCTTTCCCCTCATACCCTGCAGAAAAGGAAAAAAGAAACAAAAAAGTCTTCTCCCAAATATCTCTGTTTTTTTTTTTTAAAGATGAGAAATATTAACCAAAATGGCCTTTTTCATTAGTTTTACTCCTTAACCTTCCACTCCTTAGAGTTTCGATTTACACAACTGGGATATAACAAAATGTTGTAGTGCTGCATGCAATCCCACTTTCAACTGAACATCCTGATTAGACAGTTGTGAGGTTTTGGTCCCCTGTTGATCCTACTCGGTGTCATTTTTGTCCTTCTGCAAGCCTTCTTCCTCAGCCTGAGAGAAGTCTATCTGGATAAATAACAGTATCTACAATCCCAGCATTAGAAAGGGAAGGACTAAATATGGCCCTGATATAAGGCAAGAATTAGTCACAGGCTGATTTAGAAACGATTCTTCCTTTGCCTTTCAAAACCTGTATGCCATATTAACGTGGCTCAACTCTTTTAATGACAATAGCTATGCACCGTGAAAGACATTCTGCATTTATATTAGCAATGTAAAGTGTGACTCTGCTGCAGGGATATATGAATAAAACCCTACAAGACATCTGCGAAGAAAACAAGTTAGCTTTTTTAGCACATAAGGAAAAACTTATATATACATTAGGGAAGCCTATATATTTTTCTGTCTATTTATCCATCCATCCATTCATCTGTAAGACGTAAAGACAAATACCCTTGTGAATAACTTCAGCGACATTATCTGGAAAACATGCTCATCTGTTGTCACCACATCCAGGAAAGTGGCGTCTATTCTAGGCAAAAGCAAAGAAGAGAAAGGAGAAAACTATAATTAGTTTGTGAAATAGCAGTTGATTCTGATAAATTGCTTGTTCTCATTTATGAGGATATATTTATCTAACTTTGTTTTTCTTCGGTTTCTCCCTCTTACTGTGGTCTATGATCTGTCATTTTTAAAAGGCTCCCTTGTGACAATAAAAAGTAATGCAGAGGACAATAAACATTCTGTCGCTATTTTGTAAGGAGAAGGCAATGGTAAGGTTCTAGAAACAACTATACATGGATTTTCTCTCTTGTTTCTGAGAAAATTGTTCTTAAATCTGTACAATTAACAAACATAATTAAATGAGCTATGATAATGCAGTGTCAATTAGAAGACAGGCATTGTGAGAGGGAGATTCTGCCTTACTTGTATCCCAAGTAGAAAAAATTGGAGTATATTTATTAAAATCTATTATTCCCTTGAGGCACTATAATGGCTTTAATCTATAAGCTTCACACTTAAATTTTGAGAAATGATGAATCTATAGGCAAATACTTAGTAGCAATCAGGATGCCAGTAATGATACGATCGGATGTTAAAAAGGCAGAATAAACTATCCCAACTTATGTATATATAACACTAGATCTATAAGCCTGACCTATAGATACGAGTGAAAATGAAGTGGTAAATACCTAAGATTGTGGAATAAATTGTACCAGCTCTAAAAGCAATCAGAAGATTCATATTGTAATGTTTCCTTGCATTGGAGAAGGAGAAAGGGGATAACACAAGACTATAAAATTATGCCAAGCGTAAAATGAACTGTAGAGAATATCTTAAACAGTAAGGAGGAGAAGGAAGAAACAGCATCTTATGAAGCAAGGCAACATTTCAGAAAGAACAAAAGCAGGTGCTGGAGGGAGAAAGAGCTATTTTCCATTAACAAAAACAGAATAGAAGCAATGGATGTATTTTATCCATGAATAAATAAAAATGTTTGACAGAAAGTCTCAGGAAAGGTGGGATATAAATCTAACCCAAAATGTATCTTAATACACACAGTGCTTTTTTTTAAAAAATTAAAATAACAGATATGGTGAGCCTTTTCTTGCATGTTTGAGGAACATAATTCAGAAAAAGAATAACTGACTGGGTATTTTAAAGCATTGGCAGAGATTATTCTCATATTCTATGCCACACCTGCATATCAAACAGAAAAGAATGGTTGGGAATTGTGGTCACCCGAGTAAGAGAATAATTCTAATTCTAATAGATTCTGTCCTTCCCATAATAATGTGCTTTAAAAGAATTGTGATATCATCATTCAGGCATATGGTACAGATGTAGCAGCTGCTATTTTTTATGTGGAAGTTAGCTGGGAATAATGCAGGAGCTCATGAAGACATGACAGATCATGACTTTGAACTGATCCTGAGAGATCTTTGTACAAAATCCCCCACAGTAGCCAGGGGTCATAGTTCAAATGTAGTTAGGTGATGTGAATTAGGTAAGATTAATAAATCTGGACATGAGTGAAATTCCAACTGGACAAAACAGTACATTCTCCCTGGTATTTCACTGCTGTTTAATATTCAGAAGGGAAATAATACAGGAAAACTTTGTTAATCAGCTTCAAGGGATCCAGGCAGTTTATGTCAGTTTTAAAAGATAAATTAGGGAGTGTGTTTGGTATTGTTGATAGTCTAATTTAACCATATACTCATGTCAGCCTCCGTGCAATTGTACAGTAAAGGTCAGCTTTAATAAGACAAGAAAGGGCACAATTATCAATGAAATACTGACCGGGTCATTTATTTGGCCTGGATCTAGATAATATTAAAAAGAAATAATATGGATTTTGACAAGTGTTCCAAATAGTGTTTTTAGAAGAAAATTAGATAAGATTGCCTAATTATTTGTGTTACCTGTGTAATGGTCTTTCAGCACAAATAAAATAGGTAAAAAGAAAATAACACAAAATCATGACTGCAAAAATAGAGCCTGTTAGGTGTGCTTGTTGTGCCACGAACATTATTATGTTAGGCTTAGCAAAGATTTCAGAAATTCCTGATTTATGTTCTATTGAAAGTTTATCATCTCTAATTTATACTTTATGCTTGAATTTTACATTTTTCCTTGTCAATGTTTAGAATGGATCAATTAGCTGGTACCGGGTGTTCTTTATAGATAATACAGCTATATATGACCACATTGAGCCCAAATTTTATGTTGCTTAGTAGAAATTTGTTGTGAGTTTTACCCCATTTTATGACTTTTGTCAAGTGAATTGATGCAATTGTTAAATTAATAACACGGTTGTTAAACGAATCTGGTTTCCCCATTGACTTTGCTTGTCAGAAGGTTGCAAAAGGTGATCCGTATGACCCTGGGATGCTGCACCCATCATAAATGTGACTCAGTTATGAGCTGGAGGGCGGAGCTGGTGTCGCGACGATACGGCATGCAATCTTGGAGGTCTGAGATTGCTGCTGATATCTTTGCTCCTGGACGGTCCTATCGGATCTAAACCGTCCCAAAGAGATGGTGAAAGTGAAGAGCGCATCCTGTCGATCCCAGGGATACCGCAAAGTTCCTGGTAGATCCAGGAGAAGCTCTTCTTGCCAGCAGCAAAGAGGCAGCCATTAAAGCTGCTGAAGTTGAGACAGCTCCGAAACGGAAGAGAACAGAAAGAGAGAGTGTGCCGGTTTGGTGATAACTTTTTCTTTATTCTAAGATCTGAAAGGACACCCTAAGGAAAAGAAAGAATCTGTAAAAGTTTTGACAGAAGTGATTAAGTGGCGATTTTAAACAGGAATGTCAAAGTAATGTTTTTTTTTCTCATTGCTGGATTTTCTATACACGATCTTATATTTTGAAACTGGACTGGTTTTTTCGTTTACATCTTTTTTTTCTTCTCCTTTTTGATTTTGTAATATTTTAGGCTAGAGGCTCCCTTTAGTTATCTCTTTTTTAAAAATATCTTTTTCTTTTTTTTATTAATTCTTATTATAGCTTGCTTGGAAAAGGAGGGGAACCAAGTGAGAACCAAGAAACTTTGTAACACTGCCAACTAGACGCTTGAAAATGTTCTATTTCCCTGTGACCAGACAAAGCTGAGAAAAAAAGAACTGAGACTCTTTTTCAAGGACATTGCTATTTGATAAGATAGAGGGAAGAGCATGGGAGAGTATTATTGCAGGTGCTCTTCTGGGTTTCTATCAACAGATGGAGTCTGGTGTTGAAACCGAGGGGAAAAAAAGGTGATAAGTTTTTGGAGAAGAGAGCTATAAAAAGAGCCTTGGATAATTAAACAAAATGTAGTGTGCTCTTTTTACTTTTCCTAAGTTGTGCTATCCCTCCTCACCAGCTTTATTGTATTTCATTTTATCTTTTTTGGGGGGGTAATAACTATTTGGGTTTTTGGCTTTGTTGGAGCTTGTCTTTGTTTTTCTTTTTTTCTTTGGAAGTCCAATCTCTATGTTTGCTTTTTATTTTAAAGGGAAAGCCTTTAAGTATTAATGTTTTTTTTTAAGGGAATAGCCTTTTTTCCCCCTTTCCTGGTATTTTTGTTTTTTCATCTATCTTTCTGGTTTATTCTTATGCACTCTTTCCTATTTGAGACCTTTTAATTGGATTAAGGTGTTGAAGAACCTGAAGAATTTTTCTTTTTCCTTTTCCCCCCTTTTTTTCCCAAGCCTTTTTCTTCATCTAACTATTGACTGGATTAAGGTATGCAAGAACCTGAAGAAATTTTGTCCTCCCTTTTTTTCCTTCTTTTTAATCATTATTATTGGGCTTCTTTTTTCTACTATTTTTATTTTTGAACTATAATGGGTTACTTCACAATTGGATTAAGGTTTAGAAGAACCTGAAGATTTTGAATTGCTTAAAATGAGTAGGAAATTTACAGCTCCTGGTTCTTCAACTTCTACTTCTTCCTCTCCACCATCTGGAGGACAATGTTCAATACAGACAATGTTAAAGCAAGAAAAAGAACAAGAAAAACTGACTCTGCAGATGATTATGCAAGGAATTCAAAATATTCAAGAGAGATCAGAGAATATTGAAAAGAGAATAGAGAACATTGAACAAAGAACAGAGAACATTGAACAAAGAACAGGGAAAACCGATGAAAAAGTGCAGAACATCCAACAAATGATATTGAAGTATGATGAGAAATTCCAAAAAATTGAAGAAGATAAACAAAGAGACAAAAAGATTGGAGATATTGATAATAGATTAACAGTGGTTAAACAAGATAAAAGTGGTATGTTGAGATGGGAGATGGATAGATCAGAAAATCTATCTTAGATTCCAAAATGTAGAGGAAGAAAAAGGACAAAACTTAGCTGAGATAATGATAGAAATACTGGCTGAATCTTTGGAAATAACTCAAGAGAAGATGATGGATGGAATAGATGAGGTTTATTGAGTTTTCACAAGATATGCGATGAGAAATAGCTTACCAAGAGAAGTTCACATTAGATTTACAAAGAAAGCCATTAAAACACAAATATTGCAAGTGGCAAAAGAGAAAACATTGAAATATAAAGACAAGGAGATTGTGGTCTTGAAACAAATACCCAGTAGAGTGAGAGAAATAAGAAGAGAATACCGATTCCTGACTAAAATGCTACTTTAAAAAAGGTGAATTATAGATGGCTGATTCCAGAAGGCTTAATGTTCACATGGCAAGAACAGAGACATAGAATTGACTCAATTGAGAAAGAGGAATTATTTATACAGAATTTTTTGGAGGGAAAGAGGAAGAGGCAGAAAAAGAGATCTCACTAATTGAATTCCAAGAGGACTGCCAAATGGCGACTGAAAAAGAAGAAGGTGCAGTTGGTGGAAAGGTGGATGCCAAAGAACAACGTGAACTAAGATCTATGAGAGCTGCTAAACTTAGCTACAAAATATAACCATGGAAGAGAAAAAATTGATTACAATTAATATAAATGGACTCAACTCAGCCGTTAAAAGAAGGAAAACCTTTCATAAATTAGAGAAATGAAAATTTGATATAATTTGTCTACAAGAAGTACATATTAAAAAACAATATGAACAATTGTTGATACAGCCAAAATTAGGGAAAATATTTACTTCCTTGACACAATGCAAGAAAAGAGTGGTTTTATACATTAAAGTTATTATCCCAGCGAAATTGATTTATACTGATGATGATGGTGAAGAATACTAATGGTGGACGTAATGGACAATAATACGAAAACACTCCTGATTGCAATCTATGCTCCGAATGACAAACAAGAAGAATTCTACAAAAAATTACATATGAAAATAATTGAACTGGACTATGCTAATATAGTTATGATGGGAGATTTTAATGGAATTGTAGACAATAAATTGGACTATACAGCACAGAAAACAATAAAGCAAAACAGAAAGACTCTCCCTAAATCTTTTTTTAAAATGGTGAATGAAATAAACTTAAAAGATACATGGAGAGAAAGAAATGCTAAAACTAAACAATACACCTTCTATTCAAATAGACACTTATCATGGTCCAGAATAGATATGATATGGATGTCAACAGAATTAATAACTAATATTCAAGAAATAAATATTGAAACAAGTACTTGGGCAGATCACAATCCAATGACAATTAAATGGAAAGGACAAAAAAGAAGATCTAGATGGACGTTAAATAATACTATTTTAAAGGAAAAAGATCTAGATGGACGTTAAATAATACTATTTTAAAGGAAAAAGACTTCATACAGAGGATGGAGAAAGAACTGGCTTTTTTCTTTAGAGAAAACAAAAAAGAAGATACATCAATTCAGAATGTATGGGATACAATGAAGGCATATGTTAGAGGCTTGATAATAGACTATACAAGGAAAAGGAATACTATGAAAAGACTAGACTCTAAGGCCTTAGTGGATGAGTATAAAAGACTTGAAAAAGAGCTACAGAAAATGCCACAGAAAAAGGACATCAAGCTAAAAATGGATATAATTAAACACAAAATGGGTCAAATAGAAAAAGAAGAATTAGCACAGAAAATTAGAGGTGCTAAACAGAACTACTTTGAAGACGCAAACAAACCAGGTAGATGGTTAGCATACAAATTGAGAAAGGAGAAAGAATCAAGGAAAATATTGCAATTAATAGATGACCAAGGCCAAGTTTGCTATGGTAGTAAAGAGAAGAAGGAAATCATTCGAGATTTCTATGGGAAATTATATATGCAAGAGAATATTGATGAGGAAAGAGTTAAACAGTACTTACAAAATGCTAATTTACCTCAGATTCAGAGATTGAAACAATGTTAGAAAGCAATATAACAATGATGGAGTTAACAGAAGCACCCAAGAAGCAAAATAATGGAAAGGCACCAGGCCCAGATGGACTTCCGGCACAATTTTACAAAACATTACAAGAATCGTTGAACCTTCCATTGCTAGAAGTTATGAATGAAGTTATGTTAAAGAAGAAGATACCTAAATCATGGTATATTACACTTATTCCAAAAGAGGAGGCCGATCCATTACAAATTAAGAACTATAGACCCATTTCTCTACTAAATGCAGATTATAAAATTTTTGCTTCAATATTGGCAGAAAGACTTAAAAAATAGTTAAATAATATTATTCATCCTGATCAAAATGGATTTCTGCCAAAGAGACAAATTAAAGACAATATGAAAGTAATCTTGGACACCTTGGAATACTGTGAGGCACATCCTGAAAAACAAATGGCTCTGATATTTCTAGATGCACAGAAGGCATTTGATAATGTGAATTGGTGATTCATGTTATTACTGTTGGAACAGATGGGTTTTGCTAGAAAATTTATTCAAGCAATAGAAGCTATATACTATAAGCAAACGACAAAGGTAATGATAGAGGGAGAACTGACATACTCTATCAATATAAGAAAAGGAACAAGACAAGGATGCCCACTATCACCTTTGTTGTTTGTGTTAACTTTGGAAGTGCTAAATAGAAATATTAGAGATGAAAAGAATGTAAAAGGAATGAAAATCAAAAAGGAAGAATTTAAGCTGCAAGCATTTGCAGATGATCTGGTTTTCATCTTAGAAGACCCTTTAGAAACAGCATCAAAACTGATAGAAAAGATAGAGACATATGGAAAGGTGGCTGGTTTGAAAATAAATAAAGATAAGACAAAGATCTTGACAAAGAATATGCTATTAAGACAAAAGGAAGAACTGGCAGACCTATTGAAAATTCAGGTCACGAATAAGATTAAGTACTTGGGGATATATTTGACAGCAAGATGTAGGGCATTAAAAGAGAATAATTGTATCAAACGTAAACAGCAGATAGCGCTAGATCTGGCGAAATGGGAAAATTTACAACTGTCACTAATAGGGAGAATTTCAACAATCAAGATGAATATATTACCCAGAATTTTATATTTGTTCCAAACAATTCCAATTAGGCTTGGAAAAGATTACTTTGAAGATTTAAATAAAATTGTGTTGAAATATATATGGCAAGGTAAGAAAGCGAGAATAAAGTTAAAACTTTTGCAAGTTGCTAGAATTAGAGGAGGATTTGGTTTGCCTAATTGGGAGTTGTACTATCAAGCTACAAATCTGATGTGGGTTAAGGAATGGATAACACTAAGAAATACTAGATTGTTGACATTAGAAGGACATGATCTGTTGTTGGGGTGGCATGCTTCTTTATGGTATAAAGGAACTAAAACACAGGGGTATTTTAGAAGACATTATATACGGGAGTCTCTGTGGTTAAACTGGGAGAAGATTAAAAGACAATGGTATTTGAAAATTCCAGTCTGGTTATTGACTATTGAAGCATTTTCTTATCCTATAATATACAAAAAGGAACAAACAGTTAGATATGGTGAAATATTGAATGAAAAGGGTGAACTCAAATCTATACAAAAGCTAGAGGAACAAGGTATAAAGATGAATTGGTTTTCATATGCGCAAATACATTCAAGGTATGATAAAGATTCTAAAATGGAAGGTTTCTATGATAAAGTGACTGATTTAGGTAAGATTTTGATAGGTACTGATGAAAAGGTGATTAAAAAACTGTATGGATATTTATTAGAAATTAAATTAGAAGAAGAACAAGTTAAAGAAACTATGATTGCTTGGGGGAAGAATTTTGGATATGGGATCGATTTAGAGAACTGGCAAAAATTGTGGTCTCAAAATTATAAAATGACAATGTCAACAGCATATAAAGAAAATTTGTATAAGATGTTTTACAGGTGGCATTTTCCCTTGACAAGAATAGCAAGAATGTTTAAGAATAAATCCGAAAAATGTTGGAAATGTCATCAGACACCTGGCTCATATTGCCATATGTGGTGGACTTGTGCGGATGCTAAAAAATACTGGACTAAAATCCACATGTGGTTGGAAAAAATGACAAAAAAACATATAGACTTGAAACCAGAGATGTTTTTATTGGGAATTTTACCTGAAATATATAGTAAAGACTTGAAATACCTGATTGTAAATGTATTAACAGCGGCTAGGATTGTGGAAAAATGAGAAAATACCATCACAGGAGGAAATCATTAAGAAAATATTGGAATGTGCTGAAATGAGTAGATTGACATTTGAAATTAGAGAACAAGAGGATAAACAATTTTATAAAATTTGGGATCTTTTCTATCAATGGTTAAACAATAAAATACAGTAATGAAATATGTAGACTGTTATAAAATAATAAATATATAAAGATGTACTTCTTTCTTATTATATCTACAAAATGATTTTAGGATAGATTTGGGATGATAATATGAACTGTTATAAAATAAACTAAGTAAATTATGATTATCTTGTAAAACATGAATGAATAAAAGTATAGTCAAATGATTGATTAATAATGATACTAAGGTATTTAATTTTCGATTGAAAATATGAAATTATACGCAATGTAATTGTAATTGAAGACTACGAAACGGAAGCACAAAACAATTTGTAAACCAACTGGCACACTGTATGTACACATATGGAAGATAGCTTGATGGTTTTATGTTTTGTTTGTTTATATTTGTTTTTAAAAACCAGTAAAATTTAAAAAAAGAAAAGAAAGCTGAATAAAATAAATAAATAAATAAATAAATAAATAAATAAATAAATAAATGTGACTCAGTTGTCAAGCATCTGAATATAAATTATGTGACCATGGCCATGCTTCAACAGTCATAAGTCTGAACATTTACCATAAGTCACTTTTTTCAGTTGTAACTTTGAATGGTCACTAGAATACAGAATAACAGTTGGAAGGAACCTTGTAGGTCATCAAGTCCAACCCCCCCCACCCAAGCAGGAGACCCTACACCATTTCTGACAGATGGCAGTCCAGTCTCTTCTTGAAAGCTCCCAGTGATGAAATACCCACAACTTCTGAAGGAAAGCTGTTCCGTTGGTTGATAGTTCTCACTGTCAGAAAAATTATTCTTATTTCTAGGTTGAATCTCTTCTTGACCAGTTTCCATTGATTATTTCTTGTCTGGCCTTCCGATGCTTTGGATAATACATTATTCCCCTCCTCTCTGTGACTAAATGAATTGCTGTAAGTCGAGGACATCCTGAAGCGACATTTCACATTTTGTTTCCTGCAGGTTGAAATCCTTCTGTCCCGGAACAGTTTTTGTTGCACTGGTTTTCTCCATTAAGAGATGAAGAATGGCGATGATTAGAAATACCCAATAGCAAAATTTAAGGCCTGTCAGGTAGACCTTCCTAATCAAGCATGCCTTCTTGCGTAGGAAGAGTCAAAAGGCTTCCCATCTCTAAATGTCTTTATGGAGAAGTTATAGCGATAAAACTTACCTGGGCAGCTCTTGGCATTACTAAATACTATTTCTGCAGGTTTCTGTATTCTGTATTTTCATTTCTATTTCAGCCAGCCAGCCAGCCAGCCGGCTATTTCTGTTTTGTCTATGGTCCTGAGTTGAGGGGTCATTCATTTTAAGGTGAAGTAACGCGATCTGAAAAATATCCCTATCTGTGGTTGGCAATTTAAAAATCTATTTGGATTCAAATATACAAATAATTCCTATAACAAGCATGTCTATTTTCATCAGCAGGCATTATTGCATTATTAACCTGTTGCAAAAGAAGGCTGTTATAAGGAATCGCTATGATTGAGTTCAGGACTGAAAATGGGCTGAGGGCATGCAAAAAAAATGAGATCACACTAGGTGAATGGAGAAACTCTACTGTCAGAAGGTGAAAAGAATAGGCAGTCTTGACACTTTCGACTTGAAAAATGAAACATTACCTTCAGTCTGCACAGCATTTAACAAAATAAGAGGGTTCTGGTCTGGAGCTTAAATTCTACTTTTCCCAAATTCCAGTACTAACCTAGGAGGAATGTGGAAGCGATCCATTTATTCCCAAGTTGGAACTGAAACAATGTGAAATTGAATGCAATTTTTAGGTGCACACTCTGTGGCTAGACCAATGAAACCTTGTGTAAGCTATATGTTCCTCCCCATTTTATTTGCTTCAAATAAGTTAGGCTGAATGACTGTCAATCTAATGAATAGCCTAGCTGAGCAAAGATTTGAACTCCAGTTTCCCCAGTCCTACTTTTGGCATTGTAATCATTCAAAGCACAGAGTGTACTTTTGATTATTTTGCATGGACAATTTGGCTAATAACTATTGATAGATCTTTGCAATACAGTACAAGTTTGTTTAATTCCCTTAAAAGAAAAGAAAATCCATGTGTTTAATGGACAAGGGAATCCCATGGATTATTTCTCTGCTCACAAAGTCTGATAATCCTACCAGTTTCGTTTTCTTTTCTTTTTTTGTGTGTAAATTACTACATGTAGTAGAGTTGTACTTTTTGTGCAGGTGTGACTTTTTTTTTAGGGCAGTGCCATCATCCAAATGAGCAGAGATAGACTCCTACTCCTTCTTTTATTTCTTGGGCAAGGGGATTGGGGGAGGAAGGGTGGCAGGACATGAATGGAGAATGGAACCATTTTTAGCAGTGTGTCATTCATTTTGGGGGGGCTGTATTTGGGGGATTTCAAGAGGCTCAAAAAAGTTGTTCCGAGCCTCTTTTCACCACCCCAGGCCCACATGTTGCCCATCCTTGGTGTAGACCATAGGTCTAATGATTTAAGAAGGACTCTTCCCCCCACCCCCGGCCCCCTCAATGTTCAATTTCAAAAGCTTGCCTGCTTTGGATGGGAGTAAGACAACCTTGCCAAAGTGAAGCTTATTCTGAGGGGGTGTGTAAAATGCCAGCTTTTCCACCGCAGCTTGTTCATGCACATTTTGGACAATATTAACAGGATTTCAAATATTCAGGACAAGGCAGATATCTGCCTTAAGTCCTTAGGAGAAGCTAAAAAGACTATTAACAAGCTGAGTCCATAAAAACCATCTGTTCCAGTCATGCTGCTGCTTTTTTATTAGTCCTTCAAATCTGTAGCATACATCTCCAGAGCAAGAGAAATGCTCTAGTGCGGAGTGCAATTTCCAATTTCTAACCTTATTTTGTTGATTCATACATATGCATGCCTGGAGTGCTCTTCCTGAATACAAAGACCAATTTCTCCCCGCTTTCCCGGCCCCACTTCCTGGGGTTGTACTTTGTTTATTTTCCTTGAAATGCCCTTGAAATTTCATTTGCTCAGTGAAACCAAACAAATAATTGCATACTAAAAAGGAATGGAAAAATAGGCAGCTAAGTTATTTGCAGCATCAAATATTTCCCTTCTGCGGTTAACATTCACAACGAGGAGGACATGGCAGTAAACAGCCTCCCGTATCTTAAATGTAGGAACTAATGCCAAAGTCAAATGCGTGGAGTGAAAATATCATAGATATGCCTTCATAGCTCCGCTCTAGCACTGCTAAATGGAACAGGCTCTATAATGTAATAGGAGTCAGACTTGTCATATTTTCCCCTGATCTCTGAAGAAGAATATCAATGCAATTGTAATGCAGTTTATATCTTTTTTCTAGTCAGAGTTGGCTCATTTCACAGGGTTTCGCAATGGAGTTTTGAGAAAGGATAGGCTGAGGTAAGAGAGAGAGAGAGAGAGAGAGAGAGAGAGAGGGGTAAGGGTTGCTAAAAATTTAAGGGAATTTGCCCATTCTGATTCTGGGCAGTGAGAATCTATAATTGCTTTGTTCCCTCCATCGTAGCCCTCCAGAGGATTATGTGCCCAGAGGAACTGACATTTAGATCTTCAGCCATGCTCATCGGTATGACCCATAATGCAAGTTGGAGGTTGAACTTCTAACCTGCCATAGCTGTACAGTAGGCCAAAGTTGTGACTTCAGGTGACAACTAGACAGGAGTAGCAGCCCCGATATATTTGAGCTTTGCTAAATTCAGCTACACTTGTTTCCCTCAGCTCTCATACAATGAGGGACACTTTTCACTATGTACTGAGTGTGAAGTGTTGTTGAAACAAAAAAACCGCAGGAAAAAGTGTATAATTAAAACAGGCGTTTCTGAGTTCATGGCTGCCAGTGAAGGCCTTGCTGGGAAATGGCCTTGTTTTGTTTCATGGTGATAGCAACGGAGAGAGGAACATGTTATAAAGAGCGTGTTCTGTTTGGGGAACACAAGAGAATTCTTGTGTTAATGGTGATATTAACAGCGTTGGTACATGAACCACTTTGGGATGGCGAAACCTATTCTCACAACTTTAAGGCCTAATGCCCTTCTTCCTCTCCCATCAGCTATTATTTCATTCGTGCTGCTAAATAGAGAAAGGCAATATTAGATACACTTTATATCTATCAGTGCCTTAGCCAGGGTATTTATCTAGGCCAGGGGTGTCAAACTCGCGTCATCACGGCATTGTCACGTGATGTATCAGGACTTTCCCCCCCCTTCGCTAAACCGGGCAGGGGTGGGGCCAGCACGTGATACATCTGGCCCACGGGCCACGAGTTTAACACCCCTGATCTAGGCAAATACAGGTAGTCCTCAACTTATGATCAAAAGTGAGCCCCAAATTTCTATTGCTAAGTGAAACATTTGTTAAGAGAGTTTGCTCCATTTTATGATCTTTCTTGCCACAGTGGTTAAGTGAATCACTGCAGCTGTTAAATTAGTCAAACTGTTGTTAAGTGAATCTGGCTTCCCCATTTACTTTGCTTGTCAGAAGTTCGCAAAAGGGGATCACATGACCTGGGATGCTGCAACTGTCATAAATATGAGTCAGTTGCCAAGGGTCTGAATTTTGATCACATGGCCACGGGGATGCTACAATAGTCATGAGCGTAAAAACCAAGTCAGAAATCACTTTTGTTTAGTGCCGTTGTAACTTTGTAAGTCGAAGACTACCTGTATGGGCATGTCAACAGTATCGTCATCAAGCTTTATGTCAGCTCTGAGATTCAGCTGCCAAGAATGTTATAAGGAAAAAGGGGGGTGGAGGAGTTGGAAAGTTCAAGGTTATTTTGTATGTCGCATTAAAAAATTCCAGCTGCAGTTAATTGGTTCTCGTGATTTTATGAAGTGTAAGAAGTGGGAGGAGAGAAGGTGGATTTTGTGAAACGCGCTGAAAATGATTTTCAGTTTGGGAAATTCCATAGACGTACCAGAGCTGATTATACTTGTCTCAGAGTGATCGATTACCATGGACAATTTCTGGATGCCTAACACTTCAGGCTGATAGATTGCGTGGACTTTCTTTTATTATATGGTACCACCTGGCTATAAAGGCAAGTAACATGGGCAGATTACCTTCTGTAGTGGCGGTGCAGAAGACCTTTGCTATTTTGAGGAGTTTAGTGACATATTTTGATTTCTTCTTCATATTCAGAAAAGTCTACAAGTTTAGAGCTTGCTCTGAGCTCACCTGTTCGTTTTTCACTCTGTGTCAGCGTTCCAAATAACGTACCCATAGAAAGCAAAACTCCGAGGCAGGCAAATTCCTCAAAGAACAATTTATTGGGTGGGATTCAAATATTTTTTACTACTGGTTCTCTGGGTGTGGCATGGTGGGCATGGCAGGGGATGGATATTGCAAAATCTCTAGTCAGAGGTGGTATTTGCTGGTTCTCCGAACTACTCAAAATTTCCGCTACTGGTTCTCCAGAACTGGTCAGAACCTGCTGAATACCCCCTCTGGATGCATCATATTGGCACAACTGGTGAAAGCCTACTCTGAAAGTTCCTGTGGCTTTCTCCTAATTAAAAGTAGAAGTTTCCCCCTTTCCCCCAAGTCACTGGTCACATTGTCCAATCCATTTGCTGGCCGGTTGCTTGGTTACTTCACTCCTCCTCTGGCCAGCCACCTGTGAGACTGTCCTTGGTTCTCACAGGAAAATGTTATTGTTTTGGCTACAAAACCCCATCTAACTATTTCCCCCCTCCCTCTGTTGTGCCACAACCCTGAAGCCTCCAGGAGGCCTCAGCCAGGTTCACTTCAGGGTTGACACCCTGGCTTTCTGAATAAAGAAGAGGGGAGGAAAATCGTAGCTGCAAACCTCCCAAAATATCAGACTTTCGGTTCCCATCCCAGAGTCATCCCAGCCAAGGTCAGGTCTTGCAGCCTTATGACCATAGCAGTGCCATGAAGCCATGGTTCCAGCTTTTGCTAAAAACTTTGGGGTGGTTGTTGGGAGTTTCAGCACAGACCCCAGCATAGGGTACTGTGGAAATGGGCTGCTCTTGGGTAATCTTTGCTGTCATTATTAAGGAGCTTGTAAGAGATTGGAATATCATCCTGGTTGCTATGTATGTTGATGCGGTGGACTTCAACTATAAACAGATCCTTTGAGTTGTGGCAGTGGTGGTGGTGGGAAATGTTTTATCAAAAGGCATGTTCCAAGTTCAGATAATTCTTACATATTGAACTAATTGGTTGCAACAAAGAATTTCTCCCCGGTGAGATTTCTAATGGGTTTTATCCTCCAGATTATTTGAACCTTTTTGTGCAGGATTTGGGTTTTCTGTGTATATTTTATGGTTGAAAACTTCCTATTATTCTTACTGATCTAAATCACATTCCCTCCCTCTCAAGCGTAGCAATTTTAAGAAATGTGGATTTCAACTCTTCATGGCAGCTAAGGAATTCTGGGAGTTGGTACCCACATAACTTAAAGTTGCTGGGGGTAAAAAAACCCACAGTTCTAAATGTTTGCTAGCATGGCTTGTTCAGGTAAGTGGCATTATTATTATTATTATTATTATTATTATTATTATTATTATTATTATTATTATTATTACATTTTCATACAGGGAATCATTTTCATTGGTTGCAAGATAAGACTGATTTTAAACTTCGCTGAAACTAAAAAGAGGGCAACTCCAAAACACATAGAGGAAAAAGAGGAAAGCTCAAAGTGGTATTAAAATGCATAAAGAACTAAATAACTCAGTGCTTTGCTTAGATCAATATTAGATCAGTCTTTAAAATATTTAAATAAAACTATTTTTTAAAAAATCTGTCCTGATTCTGATTAAAAATGGTGAGTTTAATAATTCATAGTTAGGATTTTTCCTTCTTCTGTTTCTCCAATTGACTGCATACTATATATAATTCTCTGATGAACAGCTTCATATTTTATCAGAAAAACTCTGGTTTGTTTTCCTTTCTGATCCACAAGAAAGACTTGTACAGAAACTCTTTGAATTACTATCCTTTTAATTTAAAGTTCTCATATATTTTGAGTCTAGCCCCCTACTATCTCTCACTGGGTCTAGGATTGCCTCTTTTGTTCTTGAACCCTCAACCGGATTTCCTTTTCATGTTTTTCTCTATCTTATTAAATATTTTTTTTTTGCGGTGGGGGGGTGGAATCTGAGAGCTGAATCTTGAATGGTACTATGTAGAGTTTTGCTTGATCTGGAAATATGGCAGGCTAGTAGGAGAACTGAAAGCCAGTGTCCTGAAATTATTGCAATCGGATCCCATTTCACTTACCAGCAAAGCTTTTCACCAAGTGCAATATTTGGCCACAGCATTTCCACTGATGGCGAGATGGGCAACTTTATTAAGGGGAAGGAATGAGGGAAGTGAGTCTTCTGTTGTTAATTCTCTGATCCCATAAAGCCACCCATAGAATTGGACAACTGACACCAAATGTTCCATTCTCCCTTCATACATCTCTTCTCCTTTTCTTGCCACCTATTTCAAGAGAAGCAGGAAGATAAGGGAAGGGGCTCTTTTTGGTATTAAACCCAGTTCCCCATGTGTTACTATAGTGTGTACATGTGTGTGTGTGTTAAGAACTAGACACCAACTTCCATTTCCACTCTCAACTTCTTTATCCATCCCTCTGCGTGATAAAGTGACTCCCCTTTGAATTACCCTAAAGTATTTTTGAAGTGTGTCCAAACTGCCGGACATGTCTCAGAAAATGATCTCAACCTATGATGAGAGATGCAGTGCTGAATGG
Source organism: Pseudonaja textilis (assembly GCF_049901715.1). Classification (NCBI taxonomy): domain Eukaryota; kingdom Metazoa; phylum Chordata; class Lepidosauria; order Squamata; family Elapidae; genus Pseudonaja; species Pseudonaja textilis. The sequence continues at coordinate 76,732,897 of NC_141992.1, forward strand.
TCAGCAGCATTACCATGAGAGATGTTGGCTAAAGAGCTACATTCCCCTCATTTCCCTTTCTCCCTTTCTCCATGGAAAGAGAAGTGCAGGGAAGCAGTGGTTCCACAATCTCCCACCTGCAATCAAGTGTGTGGGGCAGTAGGTCTTTTTGGATGAATGGATAGTTGGATGGATGGATAGATGAATCTTGAATCTCTTCTCTCATCTTCTTTTCTTGCCCCACGAGACTGGAAGAGCAGATGGAGAGAAATGGAAGGGTGGCTCCTTTGGTTCTAGTTCAATCCCACAGATCATTCTGTGCTACAACCAGGGTTCTCCAAGCTTGTGGACTTCACCTCCCAGAATTCCTCAGTCAGCCATCCACTGTAGACCAGAACAGGAAAACTAAGTCATGCAGGCCAATATTATTTTTATTCTAAAGTTCTAGTAATAGAATCTTGTAAGTTGGAATGTGTTTCCCTGCTTCCTCCAAAACTTTCCCTTTGTGAGAACTAGGGAAGAGCTTGTCTGAGTCATTTTTCTCAAGTTATAGTTCTACCCCAACTTCCGATGTCATTAATCTGACTGTTGCCTGGGTTGTGAATCTTTCTCCTGCACCCTCAAGGCTATTCTTTCATTCCAATAGATTTTGTGGGACTATAAAACTGACACAGTAGACTTCTTCTGAGCCTTCTTTCCCTCCCTCCCTCTCCATCCACAATAGTGACTGCAAGGATTGGGTGAGGAAGGTCAAGGCAAGAGCCACCACAGTGAGATCAAAGCCCCACCTTTTTGTCACGATGAATGTCAATTTCATGGGTGTGAATGTCAGCTTGACTTTTTTGACCCCTTCTGTGTGAACACCCTTGCCCCAACTCTGCTTGTTGTGAGTGGCAGGAGAAGAAGGGAAAAACAAAAGAGAATGACTCTTGAAGTGACAGGTCCCTAATTCCCTGGAGTGACAAATCTCTAGAATCGAAGGATTGATAGCAAAAGACCCAAGAGTTTCCTTATTCCCTGTAACTGGCACCAAAGGAAGTATTTCTCACCTCACCTATCACCTTCCCCGCTTCTTCTATGGACAGAATAGGAGTTAAAATAGTAGCTTGTGCATTTTTCGGCTTGTGCAACTTCTCTCCTGGTTCATAAACTGCAGAAAAGGATTTTTCTTGACCATCAAATAGCCCGATGAGGCAAAGTCAAATTGAAACTTTTATAAATAAATGCAATATTAAAATATATCATACTGCTGTTAGACAATATTACTAACAACCACTTTAGGCGTCTCTCTATGTAAGTAATCAACATTTCAGACTTCTTGTTAAATAAGCAAAAAACACAACAGCCTGATCACATTTACAAATTGGATTTCACACCAAAAATATGACCACAGTAGAGGAGAGAAACCCTTCCTGTCCCTAAATATCATCATTTCTACCAAATCCCACATTTTTCAATTCAAGCAATCCACATTTATGATACCATTATAGCAGGGATTATCTGGATTCATTTCAGCTTGACTATGATCCATAACTACCAGCCCAAATGGCGTCATCTTTCTTTCAAGGTTCCTGTAACTCAGGAGGTGGGTTAGAAATGCCAGCTTTAATTAGGGAGCTTTATTTTTCTAAACATGTTTCACAACCCTGATTTCTCACCAAGTATCATGCCAGGAACCTGGGCTTCAACAAGTTTAATGCAATATTTGTAAAATAAAAATAACATGAGCTAAGGGTACTCTGTCTTTCTTCAAGATACAACACATCACGTAAAAAAAGAGAATTTCTGAAAAACAGAAATAGAACTGCAAGAATATTTCTTTCTGCTTCTTCAATAATTATAATTATAGCCTCCCCCAAGGAATTTACCAGTTTATTCAGTTAGTATGTCAAATTCAAGTTTCTCTCTTCTCTTTCTTGTGTTTCTCAGGTTTCTTACACTTGATTGCCTCTTTTGGCCTGGTCCAATGGATTGGTTGGTTTACCATGAGACTTCAACCATTGTATAGTATATTATGAAATGGTCTCTTACTGGCAGAGGTGGTATTCAGCAGGTTCTGTGCAGTTCTGGAGAACTGGTAGCAGAAATTTTGAGTAGTTTGGAGAACTGGCAAATGCCACCACTTACTGGCCCCACCCCTATCTATTCTCTGCCTCCCGAGTTCCAGCTGATTGGCTAGGTCTTCTTTTGTTGCCCTGCACAGGAGAACGGAGCTGGAAAGCAGGTTAGTGGGGTGGGGAGGGAATAGGATTTTGTAGTATCCTTCCCCTGCCATGTCCACCAAGCCACGCCACACACACCAAGCTACGCCCACCAAGCCATGCCACACCCACCAAGCCACACCCACAGAACCCGTAGTAAAAATTTTTGAATCCCACTTCTGCTTACTGGTCTCTAGAATGGAACCTTGCTTACTTGTGATATATTCACAAAAGGCAAATACGGCTGTGTCACATTCCACACTTTCCTGCCCTCTGAAATCGCATCACTTTTTCTTCTTGCTTTGGTTCTTATTCCTTGCCAGTACATTTGGCTTCCAGAAGACCGTTTGAAATACTATATATCTGTGTTAAATTGTTTAAACCGGCTCAGCACCCAAGCAACTTTGGGGACCTTCTGTGGCTCAGATATGCAAGCATGATTCCTGCTTCTTCCAAGAAAAAAAAATGCTCATGACATAGTGGTTGGCTGATTTTTTTTCCCGATGAAGCATGGAAAAAATGCGTGAAGGAAATCTGTGGCTGAAGATACAGAGCTCTTACCAGTGAGATACAAGGTGGTGGGGCAGAAAGGAAGATTATTATCTCTACCCCAAAGATGTACTACTTTCTGAGTCATCATGTAGCCCAAAATGTGCTCCCATATCCTTTTCAAAGACTGCCTTCCATTAATCCAATAAAATACATGGAAAGTTATCACATTCTTTGTATTTAATTTAAGATACATTTTTGTCCTGGGCTTAGTTAGATTTTTGCACCGCCGCATTATTCAGAGGCAGGGCCTTGAGTCCAAAAGGGACTTTTGTGCTTCTGCTGCAGGCATTCAAAGGCCTCCTTGCTCTCTGCTGGTGAGGGGAGCAGGTGTGCACTTTTAAATTCGAAAATTGAAGTGATGATCCTGGGTGGATCAAGGTTTTTTATTTTCAACTACTTCATTATGATAATTGTGCCATCCTTGAATGTTTTTTCTCTATCCTGAATGAAATTAGCTGAAAGGGGCCATTGAATAGGTTAAGAAATCGAATGTAATTTTCAAAACCTGGCAACTAATGGAAACATTAATGGAAATGATAATTGAGCTACTTCCTGTGAAAATATGTCTAAAAGAATCTGATGTTTGAATGATGCATATGTGGAGTGCTCCAGGATTTGACGCTCTCTCCCCTCCTGTTTATTATCTGCCAAGTGAGGTCATCTGCAGTTTGAGGCTCAGTATCCCTAATATGCTGATGATATCTAGTTATTTCTTTTAATCCCAGGCTGGCCAAGTGAGCTACTCCCAGAATTCTCAATCGATAAATACACGTGTCCTACCTGAAAGGCAGCAAGTTAAGAACAGTTGCTCTGAGGTCCTATCAGGCTGACTGCAATTATGGGACAGCAAAGCATTTAGCTGTTCCCATGCAGATTTGTTCTTTCCATAGGAAGAGGGTCCATCGGACAATATGTCCTCATGGTAAAAGCCATATCAACCCTAAATTCAAATGCTTGTCTTTTTCTTTAAAAGTAGCCCCAAAGAGCTTGAGAAAATAAATACTTTTGCCACATGGCAACAATTGGGAAGTCAATATGTCCCGCTGCTCTGATCTTACATCCTGTCACATTAATGTTTCAGAGCACTCAATATAAATATTAAAACTAATAGCTTCTCTCTGCAGCGATTACTCCATCATTCCCTGAAATCATCATAAAACATTCAAAGCCTTTTAGAACATTTACACACTTCAATCTTATGGTGGGGAAAGGAAACTAACAGGACACAGTTCGCGAGCTTAAATAATAGTGAAAATCTGTTTATGGAATATGCTTTATTTATTCATCATTGGCAGGAAAGTTTCAGTTTTGATGGTGGTGGAGGAAGCCGAAGTATAGCTAGCCGGGGAGTAAGGCCAAAGTATGGCTTTTCTGAATTCTGAGGACTTGTTTAAAAAACGAGGGAGCATAAAAGCAGTCCATGAGAGTTTCAGGCTGAGGTCAGTCAATTTTAGGACTGTAGATACGTAAACAGCTAATGGATTGTAAAGACACATCCTGGTGTTATGAATTTTTAACAAGCAATTCTTTGGGACAGACCTCTATAAATCAGTGATGACTTATTGGCTGGATCAATTATGCCAGCTTTAAAAGATTTAATGACAGGTAATGAACAAGTCTCCAGGGTCTGCCACTCAACACTGTTTTGCACTTGTAGTTACAACTACTTAAGTGTAAAATCTGGATAGGAAGCCATTATCCAGAATAATGGAAACCTTAGAGAATCTTGAAATGATGCTTCGTTATTATTTTACATTTCTGTCTCCATGTGGTTTCCTCAAAAGCCTGGGAAATGACCTATTTTATGAACTTGTGTATTTAACCACTGTTAATATTAAAAAAACAGAAGCACCCACTGCAAACCACAATAATGTTAAAACGAGGACCTATGTGCAACAATACCATCATAGTAACACTGCTGTGATGTACTTGCATTCTGATGTAAGTACAAAATGTTTTATGTAGAAAACCCATTGCACTTGTACAATGATGTTACACACACCTTGTTGTTTTCTCCCCCTTGGCTCATTGCTGTATATGCCCACGTTAGGACAGATCTGTAGCCTTTACTTTTAAAATCTCTTCCCTGGAATTTGCTTAACAAGCAACTCAGGTTTTCCCATAGTAAAAAGGTCATGGGTAGCAGATGGATGCTTTAATAGAAATGATGGGAAACAGCTATTGGAAAAATAAATGTTGCATCCATAACTGTCTTGAAAGTGCTACATTGGGAGTTTATATTCCCTTCAATAACAATACAACTTTAATATACAGTATATACTTGTGTGCCTGGCATATGTTGCTATTTAGGGAAGACTGCAGCTATTTTTACTTAGCAAAGTTCCTCATTGCTAATCTAGAGATGACATTCTATGCCCTTATCTGAAAGACTGTAATTATAGTTCACTCATTTTTATTTCCCAGGTTCTAAAGGTGAGTGCTGATGCTTACTTCACTAAAAACACCTTCCATAAAGATAGTGTCACCAGAGTTTTCTAACATACTTAATGCAGAATATGCTTCCTTGAACAGAATTGAGCTTACTTAAGAGTTAATGCATTTAGAATCAACATCTGCTTAAAAACTTGCAATGCATTATACCAGAAATGATACTAACCTTGAGGACGGCCCTCAGTAAAGTTGAGATTGGAAAGTAGAGTCCCAAAGGGCAACATAAAATGCCTTTAGTTAATGAATAATAAAATCATGGACTTCTTTGTCAGAAGAATTCAGCAAGACAAACTGTGCTAGTGGAAACCAGCCATGAAGATTAGGAAAATGAGCAGAATATAGTCCCATCTAACTGCTGTTAGAATTAGTAGCTAAATTAAACCTTCAGGTTTAGGAAAATATCTTTCTAAAGTGGAGACAAGTTAAAAGAGACATTGGGGCAAAGAATAATGGACCTCAAGATTCACTCAGGTGTTCTGAAGACACCCGTGTCACTAATGTTGACAGCTGGATGTTAGGTGAGATGGACATTTGTCTATAGAGACCTTATGAAATAGTGGTTCGTGTTTTATTATGTTGGTTATTCATGCCATGATCGTGAGACTTCAGGATTATGGCAAGAAAAGAGGCAGCCAATAACTAAGCACATATACAATAAATACATTTTGAGGAATATTCAAGTATATTTCCTACCGCTAGCCTTTCCTTCAGAAATGCCAGATTCCTTGAGAACTAGTCTCTTCTTTTTTTCCCCTTGATCTACTTCCTGCCTAATATAGCCATCCACCCAAATGGAGTACTGGCCCCAAGGTCCTTATTTTTGTGTTGTCTTTTTATATCTCCAGTGTCTTGAGCTACTTTCTTTTCATTAAATGACCTCTGACCTCAACTTTGGTGTTGCTCTCAAGAAAAAAAGGTTTGAGAAGCCCTAATCTTAATGAGCTGACAAACTGTTCAATTTTCTATTTTGCACAAAGCAGATCTAATTGTGTTATTGTAATAGAAACTCGAGGGCAAAATTAGAGGTATCACTGTTCCCAAGTGTCTTTTGTATCTCCTAAGTGACTGCTTAATAAAAGAGTCATTTTTGTGGATTCTTAAACTTAAATCATAGTCCTTTAAATATTAACCTTCAATTGAATGCAATTGAAGGATTATAATTCACTAGATTATGAGGAAGGCACAAATTAAACATATATGGTTTATAAGTATTCCCTAAGATCAAAAGTTTCTTAAGATTCCCTAAGTACAGGGGTGGGATTCTACCAGTTTGCACCTATTCAGTAGAACTGGTTGTTAACATTCTAAGCAGTTCAGAGAACTGGTTGTTAGAAGAAATTACTGCCCTAATCCTGTAAGGAAGGCAGGAAGGAAACATTCTGGTGTTGCTTACAGAAACTGCCTCTCTGTTAACCTTTATTACATTCTTGGCAGGACTAGATTTCCTGTCTCAGGAACTTCTCTGGATTATTTTTCCCTCCTTTGCTGGTACTTTGCTTATGTGGAGTGACCACTCAAAGTTACAATGCACTGAAAAAAGTGACTTATGACCATTTTTCATACTTATGACTGTTGCAGCATCCCCACAGTCATGAAAGGCCAGGCGAAGAGATACGTGCCTCGATGTGAGTGATATTGAGTTGGCCATGCCCAGCCAATAACATGACCACCAAGCCATGCCCACCCAGTCACATGACCACCAAGCCACGCCCACCACCTAACCGGTTGTTTAAAAAAATTGAATCCCACCCCTGCTTAAGTAGTCTTTACTTTTTTTTATTAATCTCATTGAGCTGTCCCTATCTGCTAAAACACTAAATTGAACAGTCTTTATCTAAGAGCATCTAATGTTTGTTCTTGATTCTGAGGAGGTGACAAAATGAAAGAGGATTTGGTGTGAAGAATCAAAATTTAAGTGTTTCTGAATAGAAACAGAACTGTTAAAAAAACTTTTTCCCTTGTCTTCTGGCTTTGATTCTCATGGACAAATAGGATTCAGATATCTTGGATGTGAAAATTCAGAAATGCAAAACATATTTCTACTTACCATTGGCAGAAAGAAAAGCCAATCAGAGACCCAATTTTAAAAATGAATGTTTACACCTACAAACTACTACTTTTGCTCATTAAGGCATATATAAATTGTAGACTGGTGATTCTTACTATATCTGGAGAGTTTGAAATCAAGGAGTTATCAAGAAGTGTTTGTTTCTGAAGGGCATCTCCCAAAGTTTTATGAAGTCTTCCAAAGGAAAGAACCAAAAGAGAATTTTGCAGGCATAAAGAAACAATTGAAAGACCTATACTGATTAAAGGACAGCATTTTAAAAAAAAAACTATTATTGATCTGTTGACATATTAGATTTGGTTGCTTAGTATGCATTAGCAAAACATCCATCTTAATGTGATTTTATTCAAGGAGTTTGTATAAAAATTATTGAGTTCCACCACACTTCATAAATAAACTTATCTGGCTAGTGCATATTTTTTGCTCTAGCTGCCTTGAATACATAAAGACAACAAATAGTTCTGCAGGCATTTCTTGTTTTTCATAGTTCCAAATCTCCATTTCTAAAAACTGAAATACGAAGGCAAAAGAACCTCTCCCTTCTTGTGCATCTTCTTTGTACTTTTTAAGTTCCATTTTCAGTTCTTCTAAAAGTGGAGCCATTTTAAACAGTTTTAAACAACCAACCCATTGATTTTAGTAATTCAAATGCAATAACCAAGGATCCAGATAGTCCCAAGCTGTTTCTTCTTATTTCTTTTTTCACTTTCTCTTCCTAGAGTTTTACTATTTTGTTGCGATGTTTCAGTTAAGATGTATCTTTTGGAAGTCTTGTTGAGATTTTGCTGTAAGTTCTTTTTAATTCCAGGCCATCTCCTCCCTTCCAGATCCTGCCCTTTTATTCTTTTCCTCTCCTTTCCTGTTTTCAAAAGCTTTTAATTATCCAGAAATCTTTATTATCCCTTTGACTTTTTATTTTCAGCATTAAATGCCTACTGATGTCAAAGTGGATATTTTTTCCAATTTCTTGCTTAAGTCTCTTAGCTGCCAGTATAGGAAGAGGAGAAAAAAAACCCAAATCCTTTCCCTTTTCTCTCTCCTTTGCAGCTTAGAAATTTTCTTAGGGAACAATGTTATTGTTTTTTTTTTAATAGTTTCAATTCCAGGGTACCTTATTTGTTGCTTTTGCTGTTTGACCCGGTCAACCAAAACTTTCTCTTCTTATCTTCCTTCTGCATATTCTTTTCCGGTCAAGTTCTTCTCTGTGGTGGCCATATCTGACCACTGCTACAACCGCCTTTGGGAAAGGGAGTAATGGCCAGCTGGGGAGGAGAGATGTGGCTCTTCTCAACCCAGCAGGCAGTCTGTCCCTTCTTCACCACCTCTACGGGTTGGCTTAGCCCTGAAACCAGCCGGCTCGGGGCACTCCAGTGGCGAGCACGGATCGAAACTGCGCAAAGATGACACTTCCGGTTTGTCGGCTTCGGTGACAGCAGGGATTCATCTTCTCTGCAATCCCTGCTGTGCTAGCCGCCTTGGTGCCTCCGATCCTGACGGATTTGGAGGCTAAGGCTGCCCTGTTGGGGCAGCTGAAGAAAAGGGGATCCGGACAGGGGGTGTGGGCTATCGCAACCCCCCAGCCGGCAATAACCCCTTCTCTCAAGACGGTGAAGCGGCGGTCTTTATGGCCGCCATAAAGAAGCCGGCAACTGGATAAAGAATGCACAGGAGGAAGAAGGAGTTTTAAAACGAAAGTCTTTTCTTGGTCGAACTGGGACCTTAATGACATATTTAACACCTGGGAAAGTATTGGCTTGGAAGCTATAATGTTCCCGATTGATGTTTTCAGCTGCGAAGAAAAGTGACGAAAAGGGAAGTTACTCTCCTCCCTTATGGAATTAACAAATGGACAAGGGAAACCAGCCTTTTGATAGAAGGTAAAACCTAAACTCCTTTGTTATAAGTGGGAAGGGAGAGGCTTGGGAAAACAAATTTTTACTCTAAGACTTTGCTGGAGGAGATGCCTTGAAAATAAAGAGAATAGAAATTAATTCTAAGAAAGACTTAAAGCACAGATTGGACGTTTTTTCTTTCCCTAATTTGACTTCACCCCTAGAAGAGAAATTGTAAAAAGAAGAAGCTTGTACTCTGCCTGGACTGTTTGATGACTGTGGGACTTTGGGACTTTTGGGAACTGTTTTAAGTTTGGAAATAACTGATTGGTTTAATAATAAGAAGAGGATACAGAAAGAGAAGAAGAAATAGTTTAAAATGGCTCTATCTCTTGATGAACTTAAAAAACAATATTTAAAAATAAAGAAAGAAGGCAAAGATGTTATGGGAGAAGCCCTTTGTTTCCTAGATATGGCGCTTGTCATGTGTCAGCAAATTAAACAACAGCTGGAAGAAGCCGAGGAAGAAGAAGCCATTTTTAATGAACTAAACGGTGTGACTAAGAAAGAAAGGAGAAAGAGAGGAGCAAAAAGGAAGGACTTAAGAAATTAAAAAATGTGTATGAAAGAGAAAAAGAAGATGCAAAAACAACAGAATGCTAGAAAGCAAAAGGAAAGAGGAATGCAACAGAAAGGGGAAATCAAGAAGGCAGAGGTTTGGAGAGGAGGGGGTAAAAAGTTTAGGCGGGCTAACAAGGAAAGGGAAAAGGGGGAAAATGTTACAAAGGTATAAAACAAGATAGAGAAAAGGAAATTTTTTTTAGGGATAATGGGTAATATAAGGGATTTTTTTTTTTAAAAAAAGGGGGATTCTGCAAAGTACACATGAGTATTGTAATAGTGGTATTTGTATTATAAGTAGATAATCAGAACCTTTTAAGATCTAATAAAAGACTAAAATATCAAGGTATAACTTTAAAAGGTTTAATAATGAATGATATTAAGTTTTAATAAAATACTAAAGGGAATGTTTAAAATATTAGTTTAAATATAGAGTTTAATGGACTAATGTGTTGACTGTTATGGATTTATTATTGTAGTATTGGTTTCTGAAATAGTAGAATGTACTAAGCAGAATCTGATTGGGATTTAGGTGTTATTTTAAATTTTAATTCAGGGGAATGATAGAAAGGCATCATACTCCGATTAGTGATTCCAGGGGAAACTATTCTTTTTTAAATTGGAAATGAGACAGATGCAAATGGAGAAATGGACAAAAGATATAAAAATATTTTTCTTTAAAGCAAGATTAAATATATAAAACAGAATTAAGATGAGGCAAAAGTGGAGAGGAGTTATATAATAGATATAGAATGGTAAATAAGAAGGGTAATGGTATATAAGAAGAGCATGAATTCAATTGAAGTCCATACAAAAAGAGGTAATCTGGGGCCAAGTTACTTTCTAGAAGAAAGTTTTATGTTTTTAAGTTTATGTCTTATGTGTGTGTGTTTAATTAAGAATTAAATAATAAAATCTCGGAGGAAGACTAGATGAGAATAATTATAAACAAGCCAGAGGAAAATATAAATGTGATGACTGAATACCAGATAAATTAGAAAGGAAATATGATTGAATAATGATTAAAGAGAAACAATGTGGAATTTGGTAAAGGGAATTTACGTGTTTATATGGAAATGGGATAAATTATAAGTACGTGATATAAAGCAATATGTTACCTGCCTTGTAAAGATCTACAATGGAAAGAGGTTTTATGTTTTTAATGTTTAATGATGTTTTGTTTTGTTTGTTTGTTTGTTTGTTTCTAAAATCAATAAAACTTGTTTTTTTAAAAAAAGAAACTGCGCAAAGATGTGGTTTCGGTCTGTTGCCGAAGAAGCTCAAACTGGAAGTTCTTAACTGGTTGTAATTATTATTTTGCTGCTAAAAATGTCAAAATAAATCAGCAAAGGATTTTGTCTATATAGTTTGATATGCTCATTTCACACACACACCCCCCAATAAGGTCTCAATGGTAGTATGCTAATCTCTGCAGGCCCAGAGGAGGAGAGGCTAACCAATCAGCAAGCACAAGATTAAGTAAGATGCCCTATATCTCTGATAGTCCCATTCAAATGTTATTAATATGGGTTTATATTCCTTCTGCTTCTGCCTGTCAACCTGCATCTTTGGGCAATGATTTTTACCAGGGAAATGCTTTACTGGCCATTGCTTAATCCACCTCTGTCACTCAGGAGAAGGTTTTCAATTGCACAATAGGACTTCCTGATTCATAGACGGTTCCAAAGACTTAAGTCTTCTCAGTGTTGCCTTACCGTTTCCTCCATTTTTGTTACTTCCCCCAGAAACGCGATTTAAGAAAGAATGTATGTAATTGGTCCACCATATGTGTTGACTGGCGGCATTAGGAGCTCTCCTTCCCATTAGTTGAAAGTGGTTGAATGAGGGAAACTCACCTGTTCTCATTAACAGGACACTTTCCACACCATGAGTGACCACTCTTGTAGTCATTCCAATGAGAGAGAAAACAGAATAAGAGATTCAGTGATGGGATTTAAATTATTTTACCACCGGTTCTGTGGGTGTGGCTTGGTGGGCGTGGCAGGGGAAGGATACATTTCCACCCCACTCCAGGGGAAGAATACTGCAAAATCCCATTCCCTCCTCACCCCACTAAACTGCTTTCCAGCTCCGTTCTCCTATGCAGGGCAACAAAAGAAGACCCAGCCAATCGGCTGGGACTTGGGAAGCGAGAATAGATGGGGGTGGGGCCAGTCAGAGGTGATATTTATATACTGGTTCTCTGAACTACTCAAAATTTCTGCTACTGGTTCTCCAGAACCGGTCAGAACCTGCCGAATACCACCTCTGAAGAGATTACATTTTTGGATTTCTTGGTATTTTCCATCTTTTTTTAAAAAAAAAAATCTCAATTGACATTACTTACCCCTCATAATTGTCTGAGTCAGACGTTAGGTCCACTGCCTATTGCTGTCTTATGGATGAAAGTTCCCCAACTTTTACCTGTCATGATTATCTCTTTGTAGTTCTTGTAGCTGCACTCAAAATATTATCTGAATGGTTGCTAGGAGGCAAATATTAAAAATTGATCCACAGTTACTATCAAGGAAGCTCATAACATATTAAAAAGACTAGTATGCCAAGAAATATTCCTTATAATATATTACTACTTAATTGGATTTCTGTCACTTTGAAATACAACACACAGAGAGAGTTAAATATAGCTGTATACATTTCTAGTATATATTTTGTTTTTAAGCAGGTCTGTTGAGAATGCAGAGCAACAGAAATAGGATTTATAAAAAAGAATCTCTTAAAGGGGGGAAAAATAAGGGAAAACATATTTCAACATGTTTCAGATTCAAATAATCTTTCATCAGGGATATCTAAAAATGAATATACAAGCATTGTATGCTCTATAAATAATTTACATTGTTATCTTTGGCATAGAAACACTATATGGCATTGGAAATTACATTCTGTAAACTGAACCTTGTAAAGCAGGCACTGAGTTTTGACTGAAACCTAGATTTATATTTGATTCCTAGGTATTTAGTTTTAAATTTTCTGGCAATGTGAGTGGCTCAAATGTTATGTGCTGCTGATTTTTAAAAAGATATACACTCAGAACAGTATCTTTTTAACAACCAGTCGTGAATAAATATTTGCCTAGTACCAGTAGTGAACAAAGTGGAATAAGCAAAACAGCAGATGCTGTCCCCCAAAGTTCAGCCAAATTTGAGTTTTCAAATTTTAGCTTATCAGAATTGTTGTTGTTCTTGTTGTTCAACACTGAATTCTATAAGTCAGTGATGCCTAGTTACAGAATGGGACAACTCACCATGGTCCTCAGCAGGACCGGCTCACCTCCGCCAGCTTGGCACTGCAGAGTTACTTCTGCTGACTCCCCACCATCAAATTGCTACAGGACAACTCCCTACGGTCAACTCACCACAGGTGGTATTCAGCAGGTTCTGACCAGTTCTGGAGAACAGGTAGTAGAAATTTTGAGTAGTTCTGAGAACCAGCAAATACCACCTCTGACTGGTCCCGCCCCCATCCATTCTCTGCCTCCCGAGTCACAGCTGATTGGCTGGGTTTTCTTTTGTTGTGCTGCACAGAAGAACGGAGCTGGAGAGCAGGTTAGTGGGGTGAGGAGGGTATGGGAGTTTGCAGTAACCTTCTCCCAGGAGTGGGGTGGGAATGGAGATTTTACAGTATCCTTCCCCTGCCACACCCACCAAGCCACGCCCACAGAACCAGTAGTAAAAAACTTGAATCCCACCACTGTAATTCACCACAGGGACAACTTGCTGTGGGCAGCTAGAGAAAGAGCCCGGTGGGTGGGCAAGCGAGCAGGTGGGCAGAGTGAAGAGTGGCAGAGATGATTGGGAGCTTCCCATTTTCATACCCCCACCATCACCACACACACTCCCACTCCACCGACGCCCAGGTCGAAGAGGCTGGGAACAGTGGCAGTATCAGTGGGTGGAGTGGGCAGCAGAGAGGCGATGGCAGCCGGGAGTGTCCCAACAGACCCTACCATTGTCTCTGCCCTGCCTCTGCCACAATAAGCTCTGGGTTGAACAGGCTGGAGATGTTAGTGGCAGTGAGAGGTGGGATGAGGGGGAGGTTGTGGTGGCCAGGGGTGCTCCATTTTCACAAGCCCCTGCTGCCATTGTCTTTGGCCCTTGGCCCGGAACTTGGCATTTATTTATTTATTTATTTATTTACTTATGTCAATTGTTTACAAGATAATAGGTATAAGTAAAAACATAGTTAGAAGTACATGGATACATATAAGAAAAATAAAAAAATAAAAGAAACAATAGGACAGGGACGGTAGGCACATTGGTGCGCTTAGGCACGCCCCCTACAGACCTCTTAGGAAAGGGGTGAGGTGAATAGTAGACAGTCTTAAGGTCAAAGTTTTGGGGTTTGGGGAAGAAATCACAGAGTCAGGTAGAGTATTCCAGACATTGACCACTCTGTTGTTGAAGTCGTATTTCCTGCAATCAAGTTTGGTGCGATTAACCTTGAGTTTGTATCTATTGTTTGCTCTTGTTATGGCTGAAGCTGAAGTATGGTGGTAGCGGTGGCAGCAGAGTGTGAAAATGGGAAAACCTTGGCTGCTGCCACTACTCTATACTTTCCTCACCAGCTCACTTGCCCACTCACGTGGCTCTTCCTCTGGCTGCTCACAACGAGTTGTCCCCGTGATGATTTGGCTGTGTGTGCTACAGTAACTTGGTGGCAATGAGTTGGCAGAGGGGATGTGGCAATGGTAAGTTGGCATTGGTGAGCTGACAACACCAAACTGGCCTTGTTCATTTGTCCTAGACCCACCTAATTATTTGATATTAAACTCTTAAATTTAAATGGATCTATTTGTATGTAGATACAGTAGGTATATACACGATACGGCAACACAGGAGTGAAATCTCCTGGGAATTAATCTCAGGGCTATAATTCAGTGTTTCTCGACCTTGGCAGCTTTAAGATAGGTGAATCAACCTTTTGAATTCCCCAACCAGTATGCTTCCCCAATCTCTCCTTTGGGATGCGGAAGGGAGGAGTGGGTGAACAAGTAATCTCTGTAGACCATTTCTCTTGTGTCTGGTCTATTTCCCTTCCCCCCCACCACTGCAGAGTAGAAAGACTGGAGAGAAAGGGATTACAAGAAAGTAAGCAGATACCCATTAGGGAATACAATGGGCTGCTTGCATACCATGCTTGTGGCTCCCGACTGCTGGCACCATCACATTCATTTGCTGTGTATTCTCCATTCTATGCCTGTTTACTCTTTTATAATCCCTTCTTCTTCAATCTCTGCAGTCTGTGAGGGGGTAAAAAAGAAAAAAAAACACAGTCCAGGATAATATGTGACTGTGGGATAAAAGCAGATATTGTTTGTTAGTTTTTTTCAGCACTGCTGTAACTTTAAATAGTCGCTAAATCATACAATCACTAAGTGAGGTTTAGCTGAGTAATACCTGATTTCTAAATATTTTTCTTCTTGTTTTAGTAATGACTCACCTGATTCTTAATAATATATATAAGTATTTACATACATACATACATAGATACATACATACATACATACATATAGTTTCTGTCTCCTTTCAAAAGTATTCTGAATCTTATCAGTCAATTCTATCAATGGACTACTGCAGAAGCATTAATTTGTTTGGAGAAGGCTCAAATATTGGGAAAGCTGGAAAAAAAAAAGAATGATCATCAGCAAGGTAAATGAACTCAGTTACAGTGGCAACGAGTGCACCGTTGGAAGAACTGCAGACCAGGTCAGGGACAGATCATCATAAAGAAAAATCTTACGTAGCTACCAAGAGTCAACAACAATCTGCTGGTACATAATCAATCAATCAATGACAATTTACTGTACTGGTGCGATTCTATCAAATTCCAGAAGAAGCTTTTTAAAAAGCAGACAAGAAAATATCCTTTCTTGATGGCTGCAAATGCAGAAAAGATGAAATGCTGCCTGGGCAGGTCTTGTCTTACTTGTGATATAAAAGGAAGCTTAGCAATAGTACAGTTTTATAAGAACAAAAACAAGAACTCAACCTCCCCCCCACCCCCCCACAAATTAGCATGCAATGTAAAACCTTTGATTTCATACCAAGCAAGAGGAAGTGAGTGACAAGAAGCACGTGGAGATGGATGTAGGCTGTGGATTGCTTGCTGAAAAATATCTGGTAGCAAACAGCTATCAAATAACTGACAATCATTCTAAAGGTGACTGCACAGAATAATCCTTGTTATAATACATTACCTCAAACAATAACAAACAGCTGGTTTTATGCCAGAAATGTATTGTCAGGTTGAATATGCAAAACATGGTCTCATTTTACTGGAGAAATAACATCCCACACTCCCCAAATCTTGTTTAAAGCTCTTCAGAATATTTTCTTCAGAGCCTGATGGACAAACACATTTGACTGACACCCTGCCTAGATATTTGTGAGACTTGACAATATCTGTCTCCTACCATTTAAACTTGAAGCAGATATAGCCACTGTGTATTTATTTCTGGCGTGTTGAAGAAGAACAGTTTACTCGGCTTCTTCTTAAATCATTTATAAAATAACATCTCTTCTCCCAGCAGATTTCGGTTGCAAACATTCAGATCAGCAGTGGGATTCAATTTTTTTTTACTACCAGTTCTGTGGGCATGGCTTGGTGGGTGTGGCAGGGGAAGGATACTGTAAAATCTCTAGTCAGAGGTGGTCTTTGCCGGTTCTCCCGACTACTCAAAATTTTCCACTACCAGTTCTCCAGAACTGGTCAGAACCTGCTGAATACCACCTCTGATTCAGATATGCACCAGATAACAATAAAGCAACAATAAAGCAATGGTAGCTTCCCAAAGTTTCAGGTAGAATTTTTTCCCAGCCTTACTTAGGAATATCATATTTAAAAAATCTATGGGACCGTCTACATTCTAAGGAAATGTTCTACAAAGATGCTACAAATAAGCTTAAAATATCACAGAGTCAGAGGTGGCATTCAGCAAGTTCTGACCAATTCTGCAGAACCGGTAGTGGAAATTTTGAGTAGTTCGGAGAACCGGCAAATTCCACCTCTGACTGGAGATTTTACGGTATCCTTCCCCTGCCACGCCCACCAGGCCACGCCCACAGAACCAGTAGTAAAAAAAATTTGAATCCCACCACTGCATGGAGACCTCTACCAATAAGAACGATCCCGTAGCAATTCTGGATTTATTGCTCAGAATTGTTTGGAATAATGGAAATCCTTAAAATAGTTTATTCCCCCCACCCCCAAAATGAATATAGTTTCAGGCTGCAAACTGGTATACATTTTTAAATTATGTATTTTCCTTCTTTTTGCTAGTTCAAACTTCTAAATTGAGTCAGGCTAAGGAACAAGGGCAACTTTTTGCTTATGAATGAATAACTTATTATAGATATGATACTCATGAAACAGATTCTCTCCACATACACCGCACCGCTGCTCTAACAAATACTGTAGGAGGAGAAACATGTAAGTCTATGATGGCAAAACAGAATAAAACAAAAAAAACAGAAGGAATCTGGCAGCACTTTTCCTGAGCAAGAATTGTGATAAAAGGCATACATTTTTGTGAGTTTTGCTGATGAACTGAGTTGCAGCTCATGACAGCTTTAAAAATAAAATAAAATAAAATTTGTTAATTTAAAAAGGTGCCACCAGATTCTTCTTAATTTTCTGGTCCAACAGGCTTGTGACAATTCTATGGAAAACTCAGGTGTACCACTGAACAACCTAAAGAAAGGACAGTAACCGTTCAACCATAGCTGAAAACCCAAAATATTAAAACTTCTGCATTCACACTTATTTGACAAAGATGTGAATTTATGGCAAAAGAAGATCATAGGTATTTCAAGAATAACTGGGCAATTTCTTGCGGAAACTATTCCCTTCCCTTCCAACTTATCACCTTCCTGATGGTTACAAATTTAATAGTTTTCCCCGGGGTTGAGGAAACTAACTGTTTAACATTTACCAGCAGAAAGCCTGTCAGGCATGCAATCAATGCAAATAGAAGAATATTTCAACTGTTTACTTTTATGAAGGATCACTGATAAAACCTCTGATCCCATTAAGGATGCAAACTCTTCACATTCAGTCCATGACAAGTATGAAGAGCGAGCGAAACTGCAAATGTTCAGCTGCAGAAGGGATGAAACCAACTCAATGGTTGTAGGATTCTGCAAAAATTACCACTGTGAGGTGACCCAGTTTCTTTTAATGATTCTTATGATTAGTGTCAGAAGAAGACAGATCTTACGGGAAAGTAAACAAGCTAATGTCACCCATGTGCATAAGTTTCTCTTGCCATTACATGTATTTACTTCCAAATTGGTTTGTCGTTTTTATCAGAAACGGTATCACTTAACTTTCATCTGCAAAAATCAAAGAAAGGCAGAAAAAGATATCCCTGACTTTGGCAACTACTATATCACCGGCAGTAAAAGCAGGAAGGATACTTCAGGGATATCTCTGGTATGATATTTCCCCGTTACTTCCCCGAGACAACATTGCAGTTTGATTTGAATCCCATCCAAGCTTTGAAATTAAAGAACACCTATTTGTTTTGAGCGCTACAATCAGTTTTCGAAATGGCTATTTGTTATTTACAGCCAGTGAAGGATGGCAAGAGGATAATGACCGATTATTTCATACATGATCTCGAGGAGCGTGCAAGCAGTGAAACCTCATCCTGAAGCCTTTAAAGCCCCTGAAAAAGTTTCCATTAAAATTTCTATGCTTTATTAAATATGTGGGAATTAAATACATTTAATGTATTGATAAACATTTTAATCAAAATTTAATTTATCCTGATCCTATCTCCTTTTTTTCACCTGGTTAAATTTCTCTTTGGAATATGCCCCTCCGTACTTCCAAAGTTGCCCAACCGTGGGTCATTTTGAAGGGGAGGGTGATCAGTTCTGATTTTACTACGTGTTTGATTCACAGTCTGAAACTTGAGAAGAGTCTGAAAAGAAAACGCGTGTTTGGATAAATTAACTATGTAAGAGACTAGATGGGGTTTCGCCCCCTTACCCGCCTTTGCCTTCAGTTTCCTATCCACTCTTTTTTTTCTTCCCAATAATTTGTCTTGATCTTTTATTAACTAATCCCCCACTTCCTGTTGCACATAAAAAGGTAACGGTTCCCCTCACACATACATGCTGGCCATTTCTGGCTCTAGGGGGCAGTGCTCATCTCTGTTACAAAGCCAAAGAGCCAGCGCTGTCCTAAGATGTCTCTATGGTTATGTGGCTGGCATGACTAAATACCAAAGGTGCATGGAACCTTCCCACCAAAGTGGTCCCTATTTTTCTACTTGCATTTTTACATGCTTTCAAACTGCTACGTTGGCAGAAGCTGGGACAAGTAATGGGAGCTCACTCCATTACGTAGTGCTAGGGATTTGAACCGCCGAACTGCTGACTTTTCTGATCGACAAGCTCAGCGTCTTAGCCACCGAGCCAATTACATATTTTTATGTTGGCATTGATGAACTCATAGAAGTTTTGGAATGGATGGATTCATTTTATTTTAAGCCGTATAATTATATATTTAATGCTGTTTTCTACCAGCAGATGCATAACGTAACAAGTGGTATACAAATGCTCTAAATAAATAAATAATAAGAGTCAGCAACCCACCCACCCCCATGAAATAAAGGGGAAGAATAAAATAATATGAATTGCAAAGGGCAGCTTTACCTGGAACAGCTTACATCCTGCAACGATACCTCTAACACCATCAAACATCAACATCTCCCATCCCAGGTCCTTGGGAAGGAATTGATAGGTGGATTAAAAAAACGCCAAATCCAGCCTGAAAATCGGGCTGACTGTGTGACAAACCACACAGTGGTTTGGGCCCTTGAAAACGGGCAGTGGAAAATTAAGTCCTCCAAAAATCAATTGCCTCAAAAAAAAAAAAAATGATGTCCTCAACCTGCTAAGATTAAAGCTGCGTATTAAATGCTGAAGGGTTGCAGCATCTGGATATAACATTTCTTCTTCTTCACCCATCTCATATCAGTTTATGCAGCCATGACAGTCTTTGTTAAATAAGTAGCCTTCAGTGTTTGCAGTCCTCTATTGTCTGATCTACATTAGCAGCTCCTGGTGAGTGGCTGTGCTAGCCAGCACTGCAAGGGGAAATGGTGGGTCGTGCTAGAGGGAAACAGATGACCAAATGTGGGTTGCATCTCTTCTAAGACCGGTGCAGCACGTTAAAGGAAATATCTAGCAATTTTTTGTTTCAGAAAGTGCTAAGCTTTTCCCAGCTTATTTCATGTTCACAGAAAAACAAGCCAAGTTTTGAAGCTCCCCTGCCCTGCTTAGAGTGCCTCCTCATTTCTCCTAACCATGGAAGAGATAAATGCTCTTTTTTATACCATGACACTGCCTTAATCTCATTCCCTGCCTATAAATGAGGCTGGTTCCAGTCACCTTATTTATTTCCCCTCTTCTCCCAATACGGCTTTTGCCTTGTATATAATCTGCTATGTTTTACTGATAATGTGGTAACAAGTGCAGCCAAGGATGTTGACCTTCCCAGCTTTTCCTGGTCAGTTTTTTTTCCCCCATTGCCATTTTGACTTAGGCTGTAGGGAAGACCAGAAATTTGCTTATGCGTCAATTTTTGCTTTTGTAACACCTGATCAGTGCCTCCCCAATTGTTTATAAGGTTTATAATCTTACATGGGCTCTTAAATTGTGGATTTTTATTGCTGTATACCACCTGGAATCATGTGTATAAAGTAGATGGCTTTATAAATTTGCTTAATGAATGAAAGTTTGGCAATAGGACAGAGTGACTTCTTGGCTGCTTGTAATAGCAATGCGAAAAGCCATTATTATTTCAAGGACTTCAGTGACATATTTCGATTTCTCCTTCATATTAAGAAAGATCTAAACATTTAGCGCTCGTTGTGAGCTCACCTGCTTGTTTTTCACTCTTGCTTGCTGATTAAAGGAGAAGCAGGAAATCTTCAGGTAACGCCAAAAGCATGGGCCGCCCAGTCAAGGTGAGGCCTTGCAGTTTCATGACTATGGCAGAGTCAAGTTGTAATGCAAACCTTGGGATTGTTGTTGTTGGGAGCTTCAGCATGAAGCCCAGCACTGGCTACTGTGGAAACTGTGGAAATTGATCTCCCGTGGGGCATTTCTTCTGTCCTTATTAAGGAGCTCCCGGAGGGCTGTAAGAGATTGGGGTATTATCTTGTTTGGTATGTATGCTCAGCCTTCCATCCTTCCGAGGTCGGTAAAACGAGGATCTTTTGTTGGGGGCAACATGCTGACTCTGTAAACCACTTAGAGAGGGCTATAAACCACTGTGAAGTGCTATATAAATCTAAGTGCTATTGCTATGCTGTTTTATATTATGCTTTTAGATCTGTTTGCTTGAGCTAAAAATAAACCTTTAAAACCCCTTATTTACTGGTGTTTTTTTTAAATAAAATTTTATTGAGTTTTAACAAAACAAATAAACCATCTTATTTGAGTACAACATCGTTCTGGGTTATCACATTTCCATACAGACACAATTTCATATGCATATTCATCTTATGTATTCAACTTCATATCTTATTACTCTTTTTCCAACTTCTCACTATTTCTCCCTTTACTTCTCTTTATTTTCTTTTATGGTTATCTCATTTTCTTCTTATCCAATTGTATTTCTTTTACCTAAATTTCTATATCTTTTTATTCATTGTACTTATACTTTCATCTGTCTTGTTTACAATTTCATATGTTCTCTTCCAACATTCTTAAAAAGCAAAATTCCCCCTATGATTGCCAATCGGAGTTCAACACCTTTAAGTCTTATTGTTATTATCATATGAAATCTCATTAAACATTAAATTTGTGCATTCTAAAATTATAATATTCAAATTTCTAATATCTATTTTATATCATGTAAATCTCATCATTCAGATGGTACTTGGTACTTCCCCTTGAAAATGTAAAAAGAAAAATTCTAAAAATATAGCAAAAAGAATATATATATATATATATATATATATTTGTTTTCTGAGGTTTATATATATATAAATATATATATATAAACATTAGTAAACTAAATAGTTATTCAAATTCATTCTAGTACTGGTATGAGCCTTGTAAATCTTTCACATTTCTTTTCAATATTTATCAATCTTTGAGAACAATTGAAATGTTTGCCTCCCTTCTTCATTATTACGTTAATTGTTAATAAGCATACCATTGGATAGTCATACAGTTTTATCTTATAAATTATTTACTATTAATAAGAAAAATAATTATTCAAATTCATTCTAGTAATTGATATAAATTTCCTTATAAATCTTTCACATTTCTTTTCAATATTTTATCAATCTTTAGAAACAATTACAATGTTTCCCTCCCTTCTTTATTATTGCATTAATTATAAATAAACATATCATTACATAACAATACAGTTTTATCTCATAGATTATTTATTTATTTCATTTCTAACTCATTACAGTATTCTACTGCCACAACACTATCTTTTGTACCTTTGCAGAATCCCCAGTTTTAACTTAATTTAGCCATTGTCTCTGTGTTTTCTAGCTGAGCAAATATCTTTAATTCTAGTACGTTTCCCCTTTTTCTTTATTTCCTGTTTTTGTCCGTCATAAGTTCTTTCCCTTTCTATCTTCCCCGCTTTTTCTCAGCCCCTTTTTTATACCCTTCTCTCTCTAATTTTCCCTTCTGTAGTTTTCTTTTCTGCTTCTCCTTGCTGTTATACTTCTTTTTCAGACTATTTCTCTTTATTGGCTGTTCCCTTTGATCTCAAACTTTTAACTCCCTTCCCCCCTTTTCCCATTTTTACCACACTTTGCATTATTTGATCATTGAAAATAGCTTCTTCTTTGTCCCGCTCTTCTTCTTGCTCTTGAATCTTTTCCTTTTGCTTTTCATAGTTCAAGATCTCCATTTCAAAAAATTCAAATATGAAGCCAAAGGATTTTCCTTCCCTTTCTGCAACTTCTTTCTGTTTTTTAAGACTCATCTTCAATTCCTCCAAGAGTGATGCCATTTTAAACACTTTTGAACAACCGTCTGATTGACTAAGTAAAAACAGAAAAAGAAAAAAAACCAATGCCACACACTTTTTTTTAAATCACCAAATGAACCCAGACTGTTCCTTCTTGTTTCTTTCCTTTACTTTTCCTTTCTGTAGGTTACTGTATCTTTTAAAAAGATTTCAGTTACAATGTATCTTTGGGAGTCTTTTCAAAGTTTCACTGTTAATCCTCTTTATTTTTCCAGGTGGCACTCCTTTTTTTCATTATTCCAAGTTCCACCCTTTTGCCTCCACTCTTCTCCTTTTTAGGGCTTTAAAATGACCAAAAAAATAATCTTTATTCTCCTTTTGACACTTAGATTTCAGCTTAAAGTTGCCTATTAGTGTCAAAATAGATTAACATAAATTTCTTTCCATACCATTTGTGATTGTCAGTATAAAGGAAAAAAGGGGTTTTAAACCTCCTTTTGTCTCTCCTTTGCTGCTTAAAAATCTTCTTTCAGAAGTATCCCTTTAAGTACTTTTAGATTCAGGGTACCTTGCTTAAATGTTCTCTGTTGTTTAGCCTGGTCTGTCCTGCTTTCCTCTTTGTCTTCTTCCTGCACAATCTTATCCAGTCGGGTTCTTCTTTGAGGTGGCCATTTCTGACCACCGCTGCAACCGCCTTTGGGAAAGGGAGTTTAGACCAGCCAAGGAGGAGAGATGTGGCTCCCCTCCACTCGGCTAGCAATCTCCCCCCTCTTCACCACCTCTACAGGGTGGCTTCAGCCCCGAATCCAAAGGATCGGGGCGCTCCAGCAGCGAGCACGGATCGAAACCACGCATGATCACAGATTTCGGTCTGTCGCTGAAGAAACCCAAACCGGAAATCCATTTACTGGTGTTTTTATTGTCTCTGGATCCTCAAGAACCAATTGCCCGAGCACCTGATCACTGTCCTGATGCTTGTTCATGTTTTCACCCCTTCCCTAGCTTTCTACCTGAAGAGTTTGTTGAGACACATTTGTAGCACCTTTTCTCTGCTGTTTACACTCCATGGATATATAGTTTAAAAACCCAAATGAGCCCTATGTTAACAACCACAAACTATTTCAGTGTTCAAGGGATGGCAAAAGGGACTGAAAGAAGACTCTAAAGGAAATGAAAAGCCCATTCATAATTAAAACCTTGAACACAAAGGAACTGTTCACCAGTGGTGTCAAATATCTCCATAGGCTAGACAGCATACATATTTTTAGAAGTAAATAGTGAAATAATCAAGGGTGGGGGGAGGAGAGAATCCTTTCATTTCTTTAAAACACATCCAAATCTTTCGCAGAGTTTCTTAGAAATTTCCATTTTCTGTTCCCTGCAGTGGATCTTACTCACTCGCTATGGACTAATAAACATTTAGAAAACTTAAACAACTTAAAGAGAGTCAAGCATTTGACAAATATGGGCATAGCGTCGAAATACTTTACCCTGCATAAAGAATATTTCACAAAAAAATATGTTGTCTCCCTGGCTACCCTCCTGCTTCCTAATTTCTTCCCTCCCCACTTTTTCTTTCAACATTTCAAGTTCCAGATGGAACATCAGCTGCCTCAAATCAAAAGAAGAAAAAGGAATTGCCTAAGACCAAAATGGTTTAATAAAAGTGAATATCATGCATCTCAAGTGGGTCTTCCATGACATGCCTTTAAACACATTATTATTTTATGAACTTATCTGCCTTCTCAAAGGCTTAAAGACTTTTAGTCGATTAGCTACCTAACTTTCATCCCATCAATCAGCTAACTGTCCAATTAAAATACATGATTCAAAGAAGGCAAAGTATCTGTAAAGTCTCATTAATTTATTGCGGCACAGACTTTTGCAAACCAGGGTCTAGATCTTCAGATGTTTCAGTATTTAGGTCTTCCTCAGAGAAAAATTCAGTCAGGTGAACCCCTAATCTGCCAGCCATCTAATGCAAGTACAGTGATCCCAAGTAATGTTTGTTGTTAGAGTTTATGCACATTTAGTAGAGATATTTGTTAAGTTTTGTTATGTATTTTTTAAAAAAGAAAAAAAAACTACATAAGAAGAACAGCAACAGAAACTGAAAAAGCTTTTTCTTTTTGTTTGATTTTTTTGATCATTGGCATAACCTTGAATATGCTAAATCTTCTACTAGTGCATTAACAAACTGATTTCATAGAAGCAAAACTTTTTACCTCAATTTCTTCCCTCAAGATGATGCTACAGGGCATTTCCCCCCCTCATCACTTTGCTAAACAACAAATTCTCACAACACTGTCTTGGGATGTCCCTGGGATGTCAAACCACCTATTAGAGCTACTGTATATTACTATTATCCTTCTCATCTTTCTTATTACTTATTTCCTCATTTCTTATGACTATAACTTAGTTGTTTGTATATTACGATTTATGTTGATTGTTTTATGTTGATTGCTTATTTGGTATCCTATTGACTATCCCTGAGGGTTGTAGCTTATGATTTGTGATTATTGTATTTTATGATTATGATCATGACTTCTTGCTTGTATACTGAGAGCTTATACATCAGAGACAAATTTCTTGTGCATCCAATCACACTTGGTCAATAAACTATCCCATCCCATCCCATCCCATCCCATTTCTTCCCTTCCCTTTCCTTCCTTTCCCAACCTATCCTATCCTATCCTATCCTATCCTATCCTATCCTATCCTATCCTATCCTATTCTATTCTATTCTATTCTATTCAACATAGGAGCAAAAGGATTTAAAGCATCACAAAGCATTCCCATCAAACCTATTCCCAATAAACCTCTTTCAGCTAATGTTGC
The DNA here is from genome assembly GCF_049901715.1 of Pseudonaja textilis. Classification (NCBI taxonomy): domain Eukaryota; kingdom Metazoa; phylum Chordata; class Lepidosauria; order Squamata; family Elapidae; genus Pseudonaja; species Pseudonaja textilis. The sequence continues at coordinate 76,758,405 of NC_141992.1, forward strand.
CTGGCTCAGACAAAGAGAAGGATCTGGTTCTGGAGCTGTCTGAGGGGGCGAAGAGCCAGGTATTGGGAGCAATTCAGGAATGAGGCCTGGAATGATAGCAATGGGGGAGCAGGGAGAAGTGGCACAGGAGGCACCTATGCATCAGTGTCATTGGACGAACAGCGACCCACAGCGATGGAGATGCAGCTGCAGCCGATCAGTGCAGATGAGGAGTTGCTACCCCCAGCCCAATCCAAGGGCCTGTGAACACGCTGTGAAACTCTGGGAAATGCTGGGGATTGGTTGCACCAAATAAATAAAACAGTTAACCCCCTTCCTGTGTGTGTGTATGTACCCGTGGCCTGGAACAGGACGGGTAGGCCTCAGCTTGTGATCAAAACTGGGACTGGGTTTTCTGTGGCTAAGCAAGGTGATTGTTAAGGGAGTCATGCTTGATTTTATAACCCTTTTTATTATGGTTATTAAGTGAACCACAGTAGTTGTTAAGTAAATATGGTTTCCCACATTGCTTTTGCTTGTTGGAAGTCAGCTGGGAAGGTGACAAAGAGCAATGACATGATGGTGTTACGCTGCAACCATGCCAGTTGCCAAGCACCCAAATTTTGACCATGTGTCTGTAAGGATGCTATGACAGTCATATAAGTGTGAGGACCTATTAGGATTTGAGAGGGATCTTGGAGTCTTAGTGGACAACCAGCTAAATATGAGCCAGCAGTGTGCAGCAGCAGCCAAAAAAGCTAATGCAATCCTAAGTTGCATTAACAGGGATATAATTGTGACCAAGTGAGGTACTAATACCACTCTATAAAGCCTTAGTAAGACCACACCTAGAGTATTGCATCCAGTTTTGTTCACCGCACTATAAAAAAGATGTTGAGACTCTAGAAAAAGTACAGAGAAGAGCAACTAGGATGGTTAGGGGACTGGAGACTAAAACATATGAAGAACGGTTACAGGAACTCGGCATGGCTAGTCTAGTGAAGAGAAGGACCAAGGGAGATATGATAGCAGTCTTCCAATATTTGAGGGGCTGCCACAGAAAGGAAGGGGTCAAGCTATTTTTTAAAGCACCCAAAGGCCAGACAAGGAATAATGGATGGAAACTGAACAAGGAGAGATTTAACCTGGAAATAAGGAGAAACTTTCTGACAGTGAGAACAATCAACCAATGGAACAGAAGTTGCCCTCGGAAGTTGTGGGAGCGCCATCACTTGAGACTTTCAAGAAGAGATTGGACTGCCATTTGTCAGAAATGGTGTAGGGTGGGGGGGTTGGACTAGATGACCTTCCAACTCTGATTATCTGTTAATGTGTTAATGGGATTTCTTCCTTCCCTTATCTCAAGTAACAATATGTTGTCGAACTGCAAAGTCACTCGGACATCTCATGGTAGAAGAAATGCATTGATTGGGAATTAAGGTAAATGTTCCTATGAAAAAGTAAGAGAAATGGTATTTACTTCCCCAGGATCTTACAATTTCACAACCATTCATTGCTCTCAGCAATCTGTATGTACAGTATTTTGAACTGTTTGTTTTTTTTAAATCACCATCAAAGTAGTTTCTGACTGTCAGGCTAAGATATAGTAAGCAATGGAATGACATGTTTGGTTCTCCTTCGTATTCTCTTGAAATAGTAGGTGACCCACATCATTAAAAAGTAGGGATGAACTGCAAGTCACTGAGATACCTCTCTAAAAATGTAATGGACTGTACAGAAAGCCTAACTTTGTCTGATATGAGGCTTGGGACTTTATCCAGGTAAGAATTCATGCAGCAATGAACATATATAAGGCAGATGACCCAGAGGAGGGCCAAACTGTTTACCAGTAGATGTGGTAGTTTTTTTTTCTTTTTCTTTTTTTTAATTCTTCTTTAACTGGTCATGGCAGTGGAAAATACCCTGCTGTTAAATACATCTGCAATCTACAGTTCTCCCAATCCACGTACAAAAATCCTGACCTTTAAAACAATGATGGAGAAACTCCCCCCCCCACCCTCCTTTCTCCAATATATGGCATTGAAGCTAAGTCTATTTCAGGCTGCAAGGCAATTGTAGCCCTTTTTGCTCCCTATTTCGCATCACTTTTAAGTCTTATTCTGGCCACTGTGAACCCTTCAGCACTTCTCCTTGTGCAATCATTCGAGTCAAGATCTATGATTTGTGATTTTCAGATGCTTGGCTGAAGGCTGCTCAGGCAGTTTGCGAACCTAAGGCAATCAACAGCAAGGATGAAGCCGAAAGACATTCCATAAGTTGCACATTCAATTAACTATTCCCATGCAAATGAGTGGGTGTTTTCTTATTGCACTGAGGGAAAGGATTGGATGCCCATGACATGATTCTGCACTAGTTTAAGTAAAGAGGCACCTTTATTTTTTCCTTTGTATCCCAATCCTAGAAGAAAACTCCTTGAAGGAAGTAGCACTGGTTTTAACAGAATGTAATTCTGGTAATTGTGCTTGGGATTTCTTCCCTGTGTCATCTCATAGAGTGCAGGTCTCGGGTTTGGATAGAGTTCCCCAGCATTTCGGGTTTTGCAGACTGGTGGGGGAAATGGTTCTGTGTACTTGGCAGGCGAGCGCATGCAAGCAGCACACTCACCTGCCACTCACACAATGGAGCGCCCGCGCACAACTCGCCCACTACTTTCAGAAGTAGGGTGCATGCATGGTCTCCCACCACTTCCACGACCCGGTTTTGAAAGCTTCAAGGCCCAGAAGTGGGTTGAGGCCCAGGGGGATTGGGGACCCCTGGTTAAGGACATGCCTCACTAGCAACTTGAGATCTCCTAGAATGATCAAACATTGCTATACCAATGACAAGAGATTGGTACGACGATGCTGTAAGTTATTGGTGGGGAAATGGCCTAGGGCTTTACCCTGTAGAAACGTAATTTATATTGCCGTTGAATTCAGTTAGAGTCACTTAGAGTCATACAGGCAATGCATACAGGAGCCTCTGTGGTGCAGTGGTTAGAAGTGCAGTACTGCAAGCTACTTCTGCAGCCAGCTACCTACAATTTGGCAGTTCAAATCCCACCAGGCTCCAGATTGACTCAGCCTTCCATCCTTCTGAGGTGGGTAAAATGATTGTTGGGGGCAATAGGCTTGTTGCTCTGTAAATCACTTAAAGAGTGCTGTATAAAGCACTATAAAGTGCTATATAAGTCTAAGTGTTATTGCTAATCCTCTACCTATGACCACAGTTGGGACTAAAATTTCCACTGTAAGTTGTTGTGATTATAAAACAAGTTCGACCTGATTTTATGACAATTTTCATGAGGGGGTTGTTAAACAAATCACACATTCATTTAATAAACCCAGCTTCCCCAATAGGGTTTTTTTTTTGGGAGGGGGGAAGGGAGCATAAATTGCCAAATTGGCAAAAAAAAAAATGTTGCAATCACATGACCACAGGAGTAATGAAATGGTTGTAAGTGGGAGCACAAGTCATAAATCACTTTTTTCAAGGCCATTGTGACTTTGAACCATTGTTAAATGAATGGCCATAAGTCAAGGACTACCTGTGCTTAGAACTGCTTTTTTAAAAATCTAACTGCTGAAAAGAATCCAAACAATTTATTAGATATGCTAATACGCATTGAAGGGAAATCTCGTGCAAATACAGACATAGCAATTCAATGATTCACGGGCCCTGTGCAGATGCTTCTTCTGTTGAGCTGAATCAAAAAAAAGTTCAACTATTAGAGCAGGAATGTTAAATTCAAGGCCCGGGAGCTGAATCTGGCCCACGGGGTGCTTAAATCTGGCCTGTGGACTGGCCTGGAAATAGCAAAGGACCGGTGCCTCTGCCAGCCAAAATAGGGCACTGGGGGGCACATGCCCCCCCCCGCACCTCATTTTTGGCCTGGGCCACCACCTGCAGCACTCTGCCAGCCAAAACAGGGCACAGGGGGCCATGCGCCCCCTCCCTTGCCTCATTTTGGTCAGCAGAGTGCTGCAGAAGGCATCCGTCCCATCTCCCCCTCCAAACTGGCCCACGGAGAACTACAATGTTAGAAATCCAGTTTGACACCCATGTATTAGAGGGTCTCCCTGATTGTTTGTGACCATTAAAAGTTTCTGCGGCCAAAGCACGTTTGCCAAAGTGGGTTCTCTCTCTCTCTCCCCCTCTACCTTTCTTTTTCTTTCTCCCTCCCTTTCTCTCCCTGTCCCTCCCTGTCCCTCCCTCCCTCCCGCCTTCTCTCTGTCTCTCCATCTTCATCTCCCTCTCCTTCCCTCCCTCCCTCCCTCTCCCTCTCCTTTCTTTTTCCCTCCCTCTCCCTTCCCCCTTCCTCTGTCTCTCTCCTCCTCTCCCTCTCCCTCCCTTATTCCCTCTTCCTCTTTCTCCCCCTCTCTCTCCCTCCCTCCCCCTTCTCTCTGTCTCTCTCTCCCTCCTCTCTCCCACCCTTCACACAGAGAGAGATATTTTTGGATATCAAAACTTACCATCTGTTGGCCTCTTAAATGAAAATAGTTCCAAAAGAAGAAATAAGTGGCTGAGATGCTTTCTGTATCTAGTTCCCTCATGTGTATTTGGTATAGAATAACATTACACAAAAACACACAGAGGCTGCATCTCATGGCAGTAAGGATAGGACATGGGGAATGTAGTTGCCTTTATGCAGAAATGTCACGGTTTTACAAAAGGCAAAGCAGAATTCACATCCCCTCATTTCTTTACAGAGAAAGCTGCTTTGAACACTCTGCAAAACAGAAGAAGGAAGAAACAACATTCAGTTCCTTTCTTCTTTGTGTTTGTTTTTAAATTGCTTCTCACTGCATGCAATAACATTGGAATAAATTTAGGGGTTTTTTTTTTTGTTTCTCCCACTCTCCATTTTACCCTCCCCTCTTTCTGAAGCTCCCCAAAGCCACCCTTGGAAAGCCTCAGTCCTAAAGGTTAGCAGGAGTTGGGAAAGACAATCTAGTATCAAATTCCTTGTTCCGATCTTTTTGGTTTTAAACAATGAACTGAAATGTTATGGCTGGCTAGAATACTGTATTGAGGAACAAAAGGATTAATTATTCCCTAAGTGTAAATTCTTTCATTGCATCCCAGTGGAAATCTTTTACAGATGCATCAATTCATAATGCATTAAACATAATTATTTGTGTAGTTTCTGCCAAAATATTTATTAAAAATATAGAGACAAAATTAAATATTTTGGAAGCAATAGTCAATATTGGAATACTGACTTTATTTCTTAATAAACCCTGCTGCATAGCTTTTTTTTTTTTTTTTACTGTAGCATCATAAATATACAAAGCTAATCTTCAACTAACATGATCACCATAAGTAGGATTACCGTGATTTAGATTTCAGAGCAGCAGAAACACGAATGAGAGATATTTCTAATAATGTGTTAAGTTTGAGGGAGGGGGAAAGTACCAAATGAAGCTTCTCGATTTTATGGTACACTTCTAAGCGGATGTATCCTCGGAATGCCAATTCTAACCTTGACAAAATGGAAGTCTCACGATTAAGGGAATGTATAATAAATGTTCCTCTGTCATTACGTGTCAAAATAGCATTGTTAAATCAAGTGTATCTTTCACAAATCCCGACTTAGGGAGATATGTGCTTTATGTTGCTGTAGAAAAATGTATGATTGACTAAAATACATTCTCCATTTCTCTGATTTAAATTGGATTTCCTGATCTCTCATATATATATTGTTTTCTTAAGTTTTCGCGGGTACTTACATGTATGGTATTCAGCTTTGTTCGGGTATTTTCCCATGTCATTATAGTTGTGCTTTTAAAGTTGTAGAAAGGATTTTTGGAAATCACCATCAGAGCATTAGTATTTCATATATTATCATTAAACACAATGCTAAGGACTTCTACTCCCCCTCCCCACCTGAAAAGAAATCTGTTCCAAATGCAAAACACAAGCAGAGGAGAGGAGTTTCGGTTTCAGAACACCAAGCATCTTTAGTACAGAACAGTTTAGCTAAGCCACACCCAGACTCCTTGCTGTTGCCTTGCTCTCACAGCAAATACTGTTTCACTTTCCAAACAGCCCCCAACTCTCTCACACACTGACAGTATGCTAGCCAGATGAATACCAATGGATGCTGGTAGGCAAAGGCAGAATTTTTCCCCCTTATTTTTCTCCCCCAAAACTAATCCCGACCACATAGTTTCGTAGCGAAGCATAGATGTCGAGCTAGTTATTTTATATTTATGACTCAAAGCAGAAAACATACCTAAAACTCCTTCCTCTTTCTTCCTCTTGTTCCCACAAGAACTACCCTGGGTGATGAATTGAACAGAGGGAGAGAGAGAGAGAGAGAGAGAAACCAAAGTCACTCAGCTTGCTTTTTGACCAAGGTTGAACTAGAATTCACCATCTACTGGTTTCTAGACCAGTACCTCAACCACTGCATCATACTGGCTCTTTTGTTTTTCTGTTTTCTGAATTTCATTTTATGGTAGTCAAGCATGATGGCATTACTACTTTGTAAACATTCTCCATGGTTCTTCATTGCTCCTGCATTGATGTAGAAAAGCCCCATGGAAGTTTCTTCATTACATTATCTCGTCATGGGAAGTCAACAAACATGAGTGAGATAGATTATGCAATAGAGGACAAGGCATTTTGTATCCATAGCCTTTGATCAGCAAGATCCAAGATCACATCCATAACCATTAGAGGAAACTTTTCTTCTGCTTAAAAAAATATTCAAGTCAATTTCTTTTCTACCATGCTAAATACAAGAGCTTGTATGGGTGGGTAGGTGGGTGGGAATGCAGAAGAAATGCTCAGCATAGAGGATGTCTTTCTCTCTGTGGCTAAAATTTTCCTTTAAGATGCCCAGAGAAGTCTCTCAGAAAAGCAACCTCTTACTTAACATGAAAACAAAAAAACTTCCAACAGCAAATACTGTTTCACTTTCCAAACAGCCCTCAAAAAGATTAATATTTTCTCCAGCAGTTGTTTGACTTTCATAGTTGCAGTAGAAGATCAAGCACTTCTTTAGTTCTTCTAAAAAATGTGTGATTTATCTACCTACATGTTGTTATGCATTCCCTCTTGGCTGTTGTGGAGATATGTCCTTAATTTTCCAGAGTGTTAACCTGCTCCCACCTTTATGTAGAAATGCAAAACCTAGCCCTTGGGAACAGTGATTTGGATGCTTTGCTTCCCAGATGAGTTGAGTGGACATTGACATTATTCCCATTGAAGCTGCAAAGCATTTAAACTAGCAGAGATTTGGTATAATTGAAACTATCTTTAAAAAAAAACCTTACTGAGGTAGGTCTACTCCCACCTTATCAGACACATATACTAACCTAATTTGCTTGAGATACTGACTCAAGCAAGAGATGTAGCCAAACATCATATATTTCAGTAGGAACTAGCAAATCCTACCCCATTTTTCTAATTAAAAACAACAACAACAATTTGTGTGCCTGTGTTCTCATGCCTGTGTGAGTGAAACAAGGTGCAGTTTGTTTTGTGTTATTCCAGGGCCATCGCTGCTGCTTGCCTTCTTCGGATGGGGTCTATTTAATCTCCTGTAGTGTGAGAAATTATGTTCAAAGTCTCTGTGATCCTGTGTCCACAGTAACTTATGCAAGTAGCGACAAGTACATGCCATAAGGTCTTGAGATTATATCTGCAATGTGTTATTGCAAGCAGCTGATCAAGAGAATATGAAAGAGAAACATTATTTTCAGGTGTGAAAAACTATCACCTTTATCAAATCATTTATTTTGCATTTCTCCTTGGACAAGCCTTTTTTTTTAAAATGATAAAGTTCAGAATTTAAAATTTTAGTATTCAATGAGCACATATGTGTGGGGTCTGATATACCATTATTATTAGTGCAATTATATTTTGCATTAACCTTGGATTTTAAACATTTTTGGTTACATTGGCTATAAGCTTCCAAGAGTTATTTTGATAACAGTAAGAGTGCAGTAAGAGTGTGGTACATAAATAAATATTTAGATCATGCAAACCATGTTCCTTAGAAAGAGCATAGAAAATAATGACGCTATAGGAGTCCTTTGTAAATTTAATATGCTATATTTGATTCTTTTCTTTAAAAAATCTATTTTTTCATATAAACACTAGCATTGGCAGCTTTCCATTTGTTATGGGATTGTTATTATTATCCAAAATAGTTTAAAGTAATCCAATAGAATATTAGTGATCATGGATCATATGAATAATACTACAAGCAGAATTGTACCATCACTTTTGGCCTTGTAGTTATACTGGACACAATTGTACATAAGCATGGCAAGCTGTATTTTTTTCTAGCTTATATCTCAGTTTATTAAACATATTAATGACAACTTGTAGCTAAAATAATGGCAACGATTATGAAACAACACAAATAATTACCAAACATTTAAAAATGCTTAAAAATCAGTGAATTTATCAGAACAACAGCATAAAAAAATAGAATAGAATGATATCAGAGAAAGTGTCTGGGCACATTGAAGGTTCCATCAATATTTAGGAGTATTATAATATACCATATATGGAGATGCCTCACAGAAATTATGCACATCCAATATTGTGGTTTTACAATCCAATTATATGGCTTCCTTTGGATCCTCATAAATGTACTCCCATTCTTTAAGATTTTTAGCCAAACATCTTTAGGATTTTCTTTCTGGTTTTCATTCAGCATTTGTCACAACTCAGAATCAACTAAACCAATTTAATACAGAATCCATTCTCTCCCCCATTTTGAATTAGCCCTTTAAGATTCTTGAATCAGTTAAATAAAAAAATAATCTGTTTTCTAATTATAACTCAAATATAGTAGCAATAGCACTTATACAGTATACTGCTTTACAATGCTTTACAGCCCTCTCTAAGCAATTTATAGAGTCAGCATATTGCCCCAACAATTTTGGATCCTCATTTTACCCACCTTGGAAGGAGGGAAGGCTGAGTCAACTTTGAGCCTGGTGAGATTCGATTTGCCAAATTGCAGGCAGCCTGCAGGCAGCAGAGGTAGCTTGCAGTATTGCACTCTAATTACTGCGCCAACGAGGCTCCTTAGCTCCTTAATAGTAGTTAACATTTTTAGAATACTTTTTAATGTTTTCTATTTTTTGCTTATAGTATAGCACTACATGGGACATTTACACCTTGATTGTTGGGGGTAATATGGTGACTCTGTAAACTACTTAGAGAGGGCTGTAAAGCACTGTGAAGTGGTATAGAAGTCTTAAGTGTTATTGCTATTGCTAATGGGTTTCATACAGTATATTTCTCAGAAAGAAGTCTATTAATCTAGACCTCAACAGGAAATAAGGTGACTATGGGCCAAATTACACAAGAAATTTTTTTCCATCACTGTGAAATCTAAGTCAAGAAACATGAAAAATACTGTTAAAATGATATCATTTCCCCCACAATACTTTTTAATGATTTATTAAAAAGCAGATTTTGGTTTCTATACACCAAAGAATAAAGTTGATATGGCTCTATCTGAAGGAAATGGCTTCAGAGTCTACCATGACTGATGGAAGAAGGAGCCGAGTCCACCTGTCTCCTTCACAAGTAGGGCCGGGACAGTCACATCTCTTTCAAGTATCCTAAAAACACAAGAAGCTTTGGGCAAAAAGCTGCCCAAAGAAGGCAAAAGTAAATAAAAAGTGAAGCAAAGAAATTCTTCTCTTATGCAATTGGTGTCAACGTAAAATGTTGCTAAAATACGTGCTGTGCTCTGGAGGAAAATTATTTGGAAGTGTATTATTGTGAAGAAGAGGTACAGTTGTAAATACCTGCACGATTAATTTGAAATCTTGATTTTGCTCATTCACAATGAGTGGTCCTATAATTCCCCTAACAATTACAAGTCTAGAGTTCCTCTTCCTCTTTTAAAGACAGTAGCTGCTCAGCCACACGCACTGTATCCAGCGCAACTGATCAGTTGCATTTTGAAAAGATACCTCCACTACAGTGCTTCATAGACAAAAGTGGCTCCAGAATGGCAAATGCAGCTCAGGGCAAGGAGATTGGGGTTGAATTTCCCACATTCTGCTTGGTGCAAAAGAACCTTTTCTCATTATCTATTTGGAGTATGTAGTATTGCATTTGTTGGATGTTTGTTGGATGTTTGTGATGATCAAGAAGTGAAACACTCCTGGCTGCAGCTGAGTGGAATCTACTGGGTCTAATGCTTCAGTAGAGTAGAGACACACATTCTTCAGTCTTTTCTAAATGCCTTGTAGTCAAAAGGTAATGAATTATTGAAGCAAACTTTGAATACCTCTGCATGAGAATTCTATACCGATTTGAAGGAACTTGACCTCTAGATCCCTACTGTATAAGAGCTCAGCTGGTTTATTTCTGGCTCAGGCATGGTGTGCTTGAAACTGTACGAGTTAAAAACTGTGTTTGCATTTGTGGGTTGTTTTTTTTTTCCTGGCCCTGGGACATTATTCCCCATAGAGGGCATTCTTGCCTCTTCTCTTTCTACACTTGAACTTCAGGCTCTGAAAGGCGTTTCTTGAATCCCTTTCACTGCTCCAGGCAAAGCAAATAAGTTGCCTCTTTTCCACTTAGAAACTGACAGCAAATTGTGTAAGATTACTCTTCCCCCTCCTTTTCTTACATTCCCTTTTGTAGAAGTAAAGGGTCCTCTTTCAGGATTTTCAGACACTTCTTGCAACGGGACTGTGATTTTCATTCCTTCCTGCACTGTGGATCCCCACCCCCCCCACCAAATGGCTTGTAAGAGTTCGGGAACTGAAAATGGTGGAAGATGGAACTATTCCATCTTCCACCATTTATTCCCTAGAGATTTGTATGCATCATAAGAGTAAGTAAGAGGTGAGATCTCTACCCCCCAGTCTAACTATACAATCCATTGAAAACGACAACAGCACAATAACTCATGCAAACCAGGTGTAGGTTCTGCACTCCTGAAAGCAACAAGGAAGATGCAACAAAAACAGTAGTGAGATTCAAATGTTTTTACTATTGGTTCTGTGGGCGTGGCTTGGTGGGTGTGGTGTTGCTTGGTGGGCGTGGCAGGGGAAGGATACTGTAAAATCCCATTCCCTCCCCACCCCATTAACCTGCTTTCCAGCTTTGTTCTCCTGTGCAGGGCAACCAAAGAAGCTGATCAGCTGGGACTCGGGAGGCAGAGAATAGATGGGGGCAGGGCCAGTCAGAGGTGGTATTTGCTGGTTCTTCAAACTACTCAAAATTTCCGCTATCGGTTCTCCAGAACTGGTCAGAACCTGCTGAATACCCCCTCTGAAGAAAAGGGCGTTCTCATTTGTCTCATCAGAGCTATGTGATCAAAGCTTTAGTTATAACACCTAAAATACTGCTTAGTGAGTGCAGGGACCTGTAGTTTTAAGGGTTACTCCAAACATTTTATAAGACATTTCCTAGACTTTTGGAAGTGTAGCAGAAACAATTATTCCTTGACAATCGAGATATCTTCTTTGACCTAATTTGTTGAACAATCAATCTGCTACCTCGGTGTGCAGTGACCACATGGGAAATGAATACACATTACTATGTTGAAGGAAGTGTGATGGGATCATTATATTGCATGCTCAGTCTGCAATTCAGAGTGCACCAAACTGAGTAGACAAATGTACTCCCCCTTTCATATCTGCACCATTACCTGAACAACTGACAGAATTATGAAAGCATTGTTTCCTCTGACAGCCAGCAGTGATTTGTGATCGCTCTGCAATGCCAGCTATTACAATTCACCTTGACTGCAAACCACAGTCCAATTTCCTAGGAATAAATAGCCATATTCAATGGCATGTCTTCTGCGCAGCATTGCACAGCGATCTTCCTAGCTTTCAACGGACAATAATTTGAGTGGATATCGCTTTCCTAGTTCATTAAGAAAATTAGAGAAAAAAGTGAATCTAGTTTTTCTCCTTGATTTTTTGCTTGTTGGAAGCCAGCTGGGAAGGTTAGAAATGATGATCGTATGAGCCTGGTGGGACAGTGCAACTGCCATAAATACATGTCAGTTGTCAAGTGCCCAACTTTTGATCACATGACCATAGGGATGCTGCAACAATTGTAAATTCATTTTTTTACCATGTCGTAACTGTGAAAAGTCACTAAATGAATGGTTGTTAGTCAAGGACTACCTGTAAACGTAGACAAAGCAAAACGAAGCCCTGGTCTTGAGAAGTTAAAAAAACATTGACCCAATCAGATTATAATTTATATAGTATAGTATATAATATAATTTTAGCAAAGTCATCCATGGATTATTTTCAGGATCAATTCTTAATGAATGACTGAAATCGATTTATAAGGAATTATATATCACAAAGAGCTGCTAATCCTAAGTCATCATCCTAGAGTGTTTCAAGAGACCCTGCTTTGCTTAATATAAGATTTTTATAAAGTAACACTGAGGAAATTGCTCATTTCTAAATGGATGTGCGCTGTTCTTCAAATCCCGTTAATGATCCTTAATGTGGAAAGTTAGATAGTTATGAAGAAATGATGGAGCTTGATTCATGTGAAACTTTTGACCAATCATTTTACTGCTTATTTTTGAGGAAACACTGCTTTGGTGTCTATGAGTTTGGGGTGATGCATCTATTGGAAAGAATAAAGAAAATATGAAGTAAAGATTATAAAGGATATAGGAATACATAGAACTTTACTATGAAAACAATCCCTGTGGCAACATTTTGGGGAGCAGAGATAAACCTGTGTTTCCATCTGTCCTGCAGATAGTTTGCAAATGTGAAAAATGTGTCCCTTACTTTACAATTTAATTCTAGGATCCAGTGAATTAAGGCTTCCAGTACATACGACTTAACAGAAATTATTTTGAATCTCCTCTCCCCAATATATATATTGATAGTTCTAAGTTGTCAATGAACCGTCTGTTCTTGTTAGCTGGTAATTGATGAGTGAAAAGGAAGAAGTCAGAATGATTTAGTCGGACATAACAGCCAAGAAAGTGAAAGGGATTGAAATATGGCAATGGTGCCTTACCATTTACTGCCAACAAGAGGAAGCTACAAGAAAGGAATCTCAAAGAGGTTCTGCAGTGCTCACGAAATGCATAAAGTCTCACAATGTCCAATTTATTATTTTTACCCTGTTCTGTGACATGGAAAAGTTCATTGGGGAACCACCTGCCTCATTTCTGTATACAGCTTGGCTGCAACGAAAATAATTGAGCTGACTAGAATTTACAGCACAGGTTGGATTCTTTTTTTCCTTTTTTTTTTCTTTTCTTTTGAAATAACATGAGACTATTCAATCTTTCTCACTCTTTTTTTAAAAATGTATTTAATTTTCTTGGTCTGATCTTAGCAATTTATAATTTAATCTGAATTAATTTTTGTCATCTAATCCAGTGGAACGGTATCCTGAAAAGTAAGAAATACAGTTCAAGTTCATTCTTCCTTGTTTTTTCTTTTCATCCAAGTTATTCCTTTATTTCCTCCAAAGTAAAGTTTTTTTTCAACTCAGCCTGTCTTGTGGCACTTTCCTTAATTATTTATTCATATATTATTTAAATTAGTGGCACTTGATTAGATAAGAAAAAGTTGCCGAGTTGAGTGGTCCTCTCTTAAAAGCCATTCCTCATTGGGTATACGGAACACTATTTGGATTTGAAAAAAAATTAATTTACACATTGATGTTACTGTTCTGACCTAGGCTTCCTTAGAAAGTATAAAACACAATATTAGTCCTGGAAAAGCCTCTTTTATTTCCATGGCTGTGAATTATGTTCATTTGCAGCCTGCAAGGCTTCACAAACAGTCTTTCAGGGGAATGTTTATAGACACCCACCTTATCATACTTGGAATGCTGCCAGAGAACTAATTTCCAAACACAGGGCAAGGCCAAACTTGACACAGAATCAGACATAACTTTTCAAAGCTTGAATTGACCAAATGAACTAATTGCTTCCTGCAAAAGCTCACGTCCCGTTCGCTCCTCTTTTATGTCCTAAGGGAGGGACCAATCAACTCTGAGGTGTGGCCTTACTCTTGAGTTGACCCTGCTTTCTCAATTGTTCTTGTCTTCTGGTAGCCCTGCACATGCGCAGGCTGGGAACCGGTTCCAGAAATTTCCCCGCCTCACTGCTGTCTGAGTCTGCAGGCAGCTGATGACTGCCAGCCTGCCTTGGCCCCACCCCTATCTCCAACGCAGAGCCCTCCTCAGCCTCCAAAAGTGACCTAGGTTTCTCCCCAATCTTCTCGCTACTGTCCAACTCTGCTGCCAGCTCCGTCAGCCACTGGCGGGCCACAACAGTTACTGATTCATCGACTTATGAACATTGACTTCAGTTCAACCTGATTATCCCTGGATTTTTTAGCCTGGTTATCCCTGGATTTTTTCAGGGTTTCAGTTTTTCTCTAGATTTTAGATCCTGACCATTGACAATGATGTCTCTGTTGGTCAGTGTGGCCTTCAGTGGTAATTTTCTGCATGCTTATTTTTGCGCAATCCACATATCAGAAAGGTTGACCTCCTAGATATACTTCTTCTCAGATATCACATGGCAGACAATATTTAACCCCATCCCCAAATCATCCTTCAGGGTAACTAAATGATTAAAGCCTCACATTCTTACTGACACACTCGTTTAATGTATATAGAATCATTCTTATAACTGGAGTTTGATTTGAACAGTGATAGCTAACCTTTTTGGGCTCTTGTGCCAAAAATTGTGCACGCACTTGCACACTTGTGCTCATGTGCCAGCACACTGCAAGCAATGTGCATCCCCCGTGCCCCTACACATGCATGTGCAATCCCCACCCCCCCCACCCCTGCCACCTCCTTACCTGCACTGTGCCTCAGAGCTGATTTTCGGCTGGTTTGAGTCCTTTTTCGGCCTCCCAGAGGCTTCAGGAAGGCTTCTGCAGGTTTCTGCAGGCTTTTCAGGATGAAAACTAGGCCCGTTTTGTCACTTCCAGTATTTCTGGAAAAGCAGGAAGTGATGAAACGGGGCTAATTTGAAGGGAAAAAAAATCTGAAATAGATACACTGACGTGCAGTGATATTTTTTGATACTGCTTTATAAATTAATCCTTAGGCTTGTATTTCTGTATCACTGCTGTGGCATCCATCTTTATGCCTCCCCCCCCCCCGGCTTTGTTTGACAAATAACACTATAGTTAAGTTAGTAGACGTATTTCCTAAACTCTTCTGTATGGGTGCTATTAAGTTGTCAGTGGGAGTATTACATTCCTTAAGTCACAGAACTGAGTTCTTTACATTATCTTGGTTCCCTGGAATCATTCAACCAATTTCGCATTTGCAAAACAGGAAGCAAGTTGACATATATGGATATTTTAGGCAACATAACTCCACCTAACTGATTCTAAATTATTTATTAGGTAAAGTCTAGACTAGTAAAGATTGAACGAAAATGATTTCCTTATCTGTGGTTTGTGACAGCAACATAATAGGGAATGAGAAGGAATTAACATGGATTATGTTCTACTATATAGGCCGGAAAGCTGTTGTCCTCCAGTTACTTTTGATTTTGTGTTTCCTGATTATTGGCCAGCTATGGCTACCAACACTCTCCCTGGGAGTTGTGGTAAAGCAGAGAAGCAACATGCTTTTCTCACTGTTATTGTTAAGTTTGAGCAATGAGAGGCTGAACCAGAGCATGAGTGCAACAATACTTTATTATACAATAAAGGGCTGACCGTGCTTGCCACGCCTGGAACTGGCTCGCAGCAATCAGCAACTGGTTGGACCCCGCAGCCTGCTTTTATAGCTGGCTGCTGGAGAGAACCAACCAATGAGGATGGGGGAATAACGCCCACACAAAGTGAGTGGACCTGAGTGAGAACTCCTAGAGTCCTCAGGACATAACACCCCTTCCCCCAGATGCGAACATGCATAGTCCTTGAGGTAGACGGAGGGTTTGTGTTGGCGCCTGGGAACGGCGCAGCTCGGGAACATTGTCTGTCTGTTCGGTATCAGTCTGTGACGGTTGAACCGCATAGTGTCGCTAACGCTCTCTCCGGACTAGGCATCCTCGGAAACCACCGGGTTGGTTACTGGGGTCGAGCTCTCGTGGGTTGGATCAGGCTGGTCAACTCTCTGGGCGCTGTTGTCCGAGTTCGGGCTGACCGGAACGACTGCTGGTGCAGACTGGTCGCTGGGTGCGATGTGGCTGGGCGGCGGATGAGGCGGTTCCCTTCGACTGGAGACTCTGGATTCTTGTTGGCAAGGGTGCTGAGGCGCCTTCTAAGCTGGTCTATGTGTCTCCTCCAGACGCGACCATCCTCCAGCCTGACCCTATACGATCTCGGCCCGGTGACGGCGATGACCTCGCCTGGAATCCAAAGCGGGTCCCCAGCGAAATTCCTGCGAATACTGGCTCCTGTAACATAAAATGTCTAACCCCGAAGTAGAAGCGAGGGGAGAGTCAGGGCAGTATTGTGGGTGCAGTCTATCTAATACAGTCCTCAGGCGCCTGCCCATCAGGAGTTCTGCTGGGGACTTATTGGTGACTGCACAGGGGTTGAGTGCTGGCTCATCAGGAACCGTGAGAGTTTGTGGTGCCAGTCATCCCTGCCAAACCTAGCGAGGGCCTCTTTGGTGGTCCTGACGGCCCTTTCAGCCAACCCATTACTGGCAGGGTGAAATGGGGCTGTGAAAATGTGGCGAATGCCCAGGTTGGCAGCAAAACGGCTGAATTCTACTGATGCGAACTGAGGCCATTATCGGAGACAATGCAGTCGGGTAGTCCATGTGTAACTAACAGGCGTGTTAACACGTTGGTGATTGCTAGTGTGGTGGTCGTGGATAGCTGCGCCACGTCTATCCATTTGGAATAAGCGTCCCACGACCACTAGGAACGCTCTTTCCATGCACGGGCCGGCCAGATCGATATGGATTCTAGACCAAGGGGGCGCTGGCGCTCTCCCATCTGGTAGGGGTGGCGATGGGGGAGCAGGACGGGATTCCTGGCAAATGCTGCAGGAACTTACCCAATTGACAATGTCCTCGCTAGACCCGGCCACCACACGTAGCTGCGTGCTAATGCCTTCATTCTCACGATGCCGGGTGTCCCTCGTGCAACGCCTCCAGGACTCGGGTACGCAGCGAGGTCGGAATGACCACCGAGTGCCCCACAGTAGACAACCCTGCAAACTGGACAGCTCCTGCATGCGAGTCTTAAAGGGTGCGAATTTGTTATCAACGTTGCCTCCTGGCCACCTCCTTACCCAGTCGAGCACCTGGGCGAGCGCGTTTGGTCTGCCTTGGTTTTAGCGGCGATGTCAAGGGCGGTGATGGGTAGGTCCAACTGGGTGATCTCGAAAATGGCATTGACAGGAGCTGGGTCTTCAGCCGGAGCGGGTAAGGGCAGCGACTGAGAGCGTCGGCGTGGGATAGAGTTTTGCCCGGGCGGTGAATAAGTTTGTATGAGTAGGCCGCTAGGAAAAGTGTCCACCTTGTCATCCTAGGGGAAAGGACTTGAGGAGTCTGTTTGTCGCCGGCCAGTAGGCCCAGGAGGGGCTTATGGTCGGTGACCAGTTCAAGAAGTGGCCAAAAAGGAATTCGTGAAACTTTTTCTATCTGGCTGTAATTTCGCTCTGTGGCCGAGAGCGTCCTGGAGAAAAAGGCGATGGGGGCCTCGGCGCCATTGGGGAGTCTGTGACTAAGGACCGCCCCAATTCCAAAAGGGGATGCGTCTGTTGCCAGTACTAAAGGAAGGTTGGGGTCGAATTGGATGAGCACTGCCTCTGACGTAAGTAGTGATTTGACGGCGTTAAACGCCTGGTCTTCTTTGTGCCCCCAGTGCCACGGTGACTTTTTGTCTAGTAATCTGTGTAGGGGTTCGGCTACTGAGGCTTTATGGGGCAAGAAGGATGCATAAAAGTTCAGCAGCCCCAAGAAAGCTTGTAGCTCCGTTTTGGAGGTTGGTGTGGGAGCCGTGGATTGCCCTAACCTTGACTCCAGGGGTGAATGCCAGAGGTGTCAATTTTATAACCCAGAAAGTCCACCTGTCTAGTGGCAATGGCGCATTTTTCTTTTTTTAACTTGAGGCCATGCTGTCTGAACCTCTCTAACACAGCTCGAACTCTTTGGAAGAGTTGGGGTCTGTCCCTGGCCGAGACCAAGATATCGTCAAGTAGGGTACTACACCAGGAGGCCCTGTAAAACCGCCCATGAGGGATTGAAAAATACCCGGGGCAACACTTACGCCAAATTGGAGACGCTTGCATCGGAAGGCACCCCTGTGAGTGACGATGGTCTGAAGTTCCGCTGTTTGGTTATCAACAGGGAACTGCTGATATGCTTGAGACATGTCCAATTTAGCAAAAATACTGCCCGGCTCGAATGTGTGTAATAAGTGCTGAATGACGGGCACAGGGTAGGCGCTAACTTGTAAATATTTATTGATTGTTGTCTTGTAGTCCGAGCAAATTCTCAGGCTACCATCTTTTTAAGGGGTGTGACAATGGGCGTCTCCCACTTGGCGAAATCTGTTGGCTCAATGACCCCTTGTTTTAATAGTTTATCCAATTCAGCGTCTAGTTTTGGCCGAATAGCAAATGGAACTCTACGTGGTTTTAATCTGATTGGGACTGCCTGGGGGTCAACGGTGAACGAGATGGGGGTTCCATTATAACACCCAGCTCCTCGCTGAACACATCTGCGTAGTCAGCGAATAAGGAGTCAGTGTCTGAGGTTGAGACAGCATGGACTCCTGTTAGCCCTAGGCCGAGGTGGGGAAACCAATCGAGCCCCAATAAGGTGGGTAGATTGCCGTTAACTACCACTAGAGGTAGGTGGCCTTTAAAAGCTCTAAAACTGACAAAGAACTTGCCTCTGCCGATCACGGGAATGGCCTTCCCCTGATAGTCCTTCAGACCGAACTGGCATCTCTGAAGCCGGGTAGTAGATAGGCTGGGGTGGAGTCTCTTGAGGGTGTTCCACGAGATTATTGAGAGCGCTGACCCTGTGTCAACCTCCATGTGGCACGGTTTACCTTCTAGGGAAACGGAGAGAGAAATTTTACTGACAGTGTGGCAAGTACGCCTGGCAAGGCGGTGCGTGCGACAGTTTAATACTTGCCTCTGTGGTCCCGAGTGCGAGGAAGGGGGTCTGTGTGCAGCGCTTTGGGGGGCTTGGCAGACTCTCGCGATGTGCCCCCTCTTATGGCAATTGTTGCAGGTGGCTCCTTTAAACTTGCAGGTGGCCCTATGATGCGATCCCCCACAGGCTAGGCACAATGTGATGTGCTTGGGTGGACCGGTGTTTTCTTGTTTGGCCCCTACCTGCGACCGTCTGTCGTTGGCGAGGCGGTGGACGTCGTTTTCATCGTTGTGGGTTTCCTCCGCTTCCACCTCTTCGGAATGGACTGGGAACGATGCCAGCTTGGCACTTCGGCCTTGAATTTCGGTGGCTGAGTTCGTTGCTAGCTCGGCTGCTAGGGCCTCCTCGACCGCTTGCGCGAGGTTGAGGTCTTTTTGCTAGCAGGCGCCTCTGTAGGTTGAGATCCTTGACCCCACAAACTAATTGATCGAGGAGCATGTCCTCCAGGTATGTTCCAAACCTGCAGTGCAGGGCTGCTGTTCTGAGGGCGGCCATATATTGATTGATGGTCTCCTTACTCGATTGCTTCCTCATACGGGAACGTGAACCTCCTGGCGATTTGTGAAGGCCTGGGAGCGTAGTGGTTAGTGAGGATCTCAAGCAACTCGGACCACGGAACGTTTTCAACTCTCTAGTGCTGCGGCGGTATCGTAAACGGTGGCTCCGCAGTAGATTAGGAAATAGGATTTTTTCCGATGCTCTCCCGCATCCGCCAGGCCGACCGCATCGATGTAATGATTGAAGCGGTTCTTATACGATTCCCACTTCTCTTCGTCTGGTTTAAACGCCGGGAATACTGGGTTGGAACTCATGGTGCTGGAACGGCTGGGCTACCTGCGGAAAAAATCTCTCTGGGACAACGGGCGCTCGTGGGTTACTAGTGATATCAGCTCTGGAGAGGTTTTTTGCTACCCTCTCTTTCTCTCTCTGGGTTACCACGTTGGCTGTTAGCCGTTGGAGGTGTCTCGATTCGCGCCAATGTGGGCGTTAGTGGCTTCCTACAGCGCTGTGCTGTGTCTCATACTGGCTCAAATTTCAAATGACACCCGTTTGAATTTCGCGCCAAATACAGAGCGGCTGCGGCTCGCAGCGCTTCACTTTCCCTGTAGCGGGGCTAACAAGCGGCTACAGACGCTCTAACTTTTGAAGCAGACCGCTTTCTCTGGCTGCGGATCAGCGTTTGCTCTTTTGATCGCTCGTTTTGTTGGCTGACCGCTCTCTCTGGCTGCGGATCAGCGTTTCTCTTATCGCCAGCCGATCGCTCTCTCTGGGCTGCGGATCGGTGGCTAGTGACTCAGCGGTTGCATGGTGCTTCTGGTAGCCATCCCATCCTCGTCGCCAGTGTTAAGTTTGAGCAATGACAGGCTGAACCAGAGCATGAGTGCAACAATACTTTATTATACAATAAAGGGCTGACCGTGCTTGCCACGCCTGGAACTGGCTCGCAGCAATCAGCAACTGGTTGGACCCCGCAGCCTGCTTTTATAGCTGGCTGCTGGAGAGAACCAACCAATGAGGATGGGGAATAACGCCCACACAAAGTGAGTGGACCTGAGTGAGAACTCCTAGAGTCCTCAGGACATAACAGTTATGGTACCCAATAAGTTTTCAAGCTCCTCTCTTACCATCTGAAACTCGCTGTCATCACTCATCCGCCTCTCTTAATGGATGGAATGCAGTGATGAAGAGTTGAGACTGTTCCATATTGACAGACTTGTAACCCAATGTTCCCATTGGTCCGCTTTAACCGCTACCTGATTGGACAACCAGGGCGGCTGTGATTGGCTCGCTAAGAGTCTGCTGCGATTGGTCAAAACCAAGTGCGGGAGACTTAAAGTGATGTCATTGGCCATTTAAGCCCCGGCAAGCTCTATAAAAGAGCTGCCACGGCTGCTATTCTTTTAAGCTGGTTTTAGCCGATAAATAAAGCGCTGTTGTTACTGAACTGAAGTCTCTCGTCTTTATGAGCCCAACCCTGCGAACATAACAGAGACAATAATTACAAAAGCAATCCAAAATTCTAAATATAAAGCAGGTATAAGGGGCGTGCATAAATGCACCATCGTGCCTCCCGTCCCTGTCCTATTGCCCCCATTTATTTGTACCTATTTCCTGTATTCTTACTCATGTTTATACTTATACCTATTATCCTGTAAGCGATTGACAAATCAGATCAAATCAAATCAATAAATAAAAAAAGCATGGTAAGAATGTAGGATATATTGATTCCACTTACCAACTGAATCTTGCTGAGATCTACTTTAGTCATTGAAGTTTGATATAATTCTATTCAAAGCAGAATGTAGAGGTATCACTTTGCTAGATGCATTTACTTTTGCTATCATGTATTTGGGGGCGTTCCAAATTCTTTGTACAAGTTAAATACAGACCTGGCCAAATTCTCTTTAGCTCTTCTACGGTACATCTTGAACTGAGACTTTTCTTCTCCCGGTTTAAGAGGAGTCTTCTGACTTTTTCCTCATTTCTCCTTTGGGTGCTTTAGGAAACAACTCTCACTATATTTACCAAGGCATGAAATTATATATGAATTTAAAATGAAAAACAGAGCTTCCAAAAGTTATTATTCAACCTTGAAAGGATAAATCACAGCTGACTGGCAATATTGTGAATACTTTTTTTTTTTTTACAAAGCATCAAGAACAAAATCTTTCCATTAATCTGATCATATTTTCTAAACTTACTTCATTTGTGAACTTTCAAAACTGTTTCTTGACAACATAAACATATAAACTGTTTGTACTGTAGGTTTTTTTTACTAGAACTTGTATGTATGTATGTATGTATGTATGTATTCTTTGGCTATACAGTAATATTTCAACTTACTTTCCTCTGGTAGTTGCTTTGAAATAAAAACATTTCAGAAGACATAAAATTTAGGGTTTGATCTTAACTCTATAAGTTTTTGGAGTAGTCTCTCCAACTGTGATGCTTGTCTGGAATGCTATAACTGAAAGCAAATATTCAGGCTATTAATGTCATGATTTAAATGCAGTGATAATTATGTAAGACAGGGGTGTCAAACTTGCGTCGTCACAGTGTCGTCACGTGATGTATTGTGACTCCCCCCCCTCTGCTAAACTGGGCATGGGCGTCACTAGCGCATGATGTATCCGGCCTGTGGGCTGTGAGTTTGACACACCTGATGTAAGATATGCATGCCACAACCCCAATACCCATATTTCCTGGCTTTGACAGATTGAATGCCTGATTCTGAGGAGAAGTTCTACTCTTCTTCAGTTGTATAGACCTCTCCATACGAACAGAAACTCTGTACCAAGATGTTAGGAGTGGGACATAATGCACCATAATTGTCCAAGCATCTTGTCACATTTGTAAGAAACTTGAACATGATTTCGTTCACTTAATGGTTGGAATCAGAACAGAGCTACTCATGTATGAAAGATAGTTCTCACTTTGCACTGTAGAGTAGAAGGTTATAGCTGACTGCTAATTCTGCAAATCTTTTAATATTCTTTATAAATTTGTGATCCACACAGTAATCTTGTGCTTTTATTCCAAGGTCAATAGAAGAATTGTTGCAGGATTCCTAGCAAATCATCAAGCAGGATAGGATGGAAGTAGAAATTGATAGTTCAGTGTTAAAAAAAAAATGTGGGGATGTACAAATGTCGACAATTACTGGAGAATGTACGGATGTGGATGAATAAATTTCCACTATTGATACTGCAAATTTTCTCTTGAGCTGGCTGGGAAATCATCCTACTGTAATTCTCAAGAGTTATTAAACACTTCCAAGTCCTCCCTTGAAGTTTCCTCTGACTAAGTATAAAATCTAACTTGGACAAGGTCCTGGAATCAGGGATAGAATAGCTGATTTCTGAAATAGAAGAAATAAATGCAGATAAAAGAGAGAAGAAGCATTTCTCCACCTTTATTTGATTGATTTTGAATGGTGGCTTTTAAGAATATAAGGCCGAATAAGCTGTGAAAAAGAATTGGTCACTTCCCAGATAGAGAAGATATACAGAAGAGAAAAATAACTCAAAGCTAAGTTGTTCCTTTGATATTAGAGACCACAGAAAGCATAAATAATTAGAAATGAGAGCGTTTCTAACAGCTTCTTTTAAAGTGTTGAAAAACAGTATATGGAAGTTACAACATAATGAGTTGAAAAAGAGATTTCCTCATTAGATGATTACCAAACTTGTCTATTTGGACTATAATTTTTAAGCACTTTTAAAAAATTTATATATCTTCTTAAATCACATATTTCCTCCTTATATATTCAGGCATACAATGCGATCTGTACTTTTAATTTCTGTTATAAGGAGAGAAAATTTATATGCAATAAACCATAAAGAATCATTATCCTCTAATTATTTGGAAGCAACATAAAATTGCTTCTTTAAAGGTTTTACAGCTAGAGGCATCGTATTAACAACTACACCAACAACCTTAAAATAAGATTTTGATTGTTATTTAAATTTGCCACCAGAAATCTTGAATTGTTGTTTTGAGCAAATTGGTAAGGGTGCGTTAGCAATAGAAATTAACATTGCGGTAAAATTCGGTCTGTTGATTTGACTTCATGCTGGACTCTATACAGACTGTATCATTTCCACTTCACTCCACTGCTGGTGGAAAAAGCTTTTTTCATGGTTTATTTAGCAGAAAGTCATTTTGACTAGCAAGATGAAAAATACTTTACAGCTGTTTGCAAGTATTGCCTCTGTTCTGTTGGTGGATTCAGTGTTGGAACAACAGGCATGCAAAAACTGAATGGAAATTGAGTGGAGAGGATACTTGGATAATCTTCAGAGACCTTGTCATGACAAGAGAAAGCAATATCATGCTATTTTAAAATCTGTGGTGCGTTCTCCAAATGTACAAATGAATGCTTTCTTTTAATCTCGTCTATCTCATCATATCTTTGTGAGGAGATTTTCTTAAAAGTGGGAAAGCTATGGGCTAGACAAGATGGGGTGGGGGGATATAATGCACAGGAGCAACATAGAGGCTGGATTAGGGAGAGGAGGAACAGCCGACAGGGAGTGGAAGTGTGGCTCCAGAGGTTGTGGAGGAGGCTGGGGAAGGGCAGAGGCTGGATGGGCAGTCAGAGGAGGACCCAGGCCCATCCCCTCTCCATCCTAGGGCACGCAGGGAGGAGAGGGTAAGGGAGAGATGTGGTCTCCACAGGAGAAGAGGACCTTGATCTTCTTCATGGGCTGCAGCTGTGACAACTGAATAAGAGGATGGACATGCATATAGGCAAACGCTGGAAACAAAGCATGGAAATATCTCTAGTTTATGGTTCCCCTCTGAGTTTGGCATCCTTCCCAGTGTGTTTTCTGTTATCTGTCCTCCAGCCCTTATCTTGCCTGGTTTGTGTTGTTTTTCCCCTGCTTCTTGTAACTGCTAGTGTGGGAGTTTTTTGTCTTCTGTCAAGGATATTTGGAGCTTGGAAGCAAAATGAAGGAATAAAAGGGGCTTCACCAGATTTTGTTTTTTTTTGTGTTTTGTGTTTATTTTGTATCCCCACCCTGAGTCATCACATATTGTATGGCATTTGAAACAGACAGGAGAGTCCTGTGGATGGTGTTTGGTGTTTCTGTATTTCTTGTAAATTTGTTCTTTCTAGCTGGCCAATAAAGTTTCAGCTACCGCTAGGGATGGAAGACAAATTAATGTGGCTCTCTTTTTAATACTAGCCAGACTACTTTGCCTTTCCCAAAAGGATATACCTAGCAGAGCTTGATAATCTTTCAGTTTTGTGCTTTTCACAAATTTTGTGATGCAGTTCCCCAGTCAAAGAACACATATTTGATACGAAGTGTACACAAAAAATGGATTGCTCCCCAGAAAGCGCCTGCCAAAGTGTGTATGCTATGGTT
Source organism: Pseudonaja textilis (assembly GCF_049901715.1). Classification (NCBI taxonomy): domain Eukaryota; kingdom Metazoa; phylum Chordata; class Lepidosauria; order Squamata; family Elapidae; genus Pseudonaja; species Pseudonaja textilis. The sequence goes on from NC_141992.1 coordinate 76,783,334, forward strand.
TATTGAATTTCTTTTTTCCTTTTTTAAAAAGAAGCGTAAATATAATTTCTGTAGGAATATAAAAAAACTATTATTAACATACTGCTGAGGAAGTCAGACAAAATAGACTTGTGCTTCCCCCCACCCCCAAAAAAGAGTGAAAAAGAAACCCTTATAGAAAGCAAGACTGAAAAATGCAGGCAGTCCTTGACTTACAATGGTTCATTTAGTGACCATTTGAAGTTACAATGGTATCGAAAAAAGAGCATTTTTCATATTTAGTGTCAACTAAAAAGATACTCCTTTGGTCTTTTTAGCTGCCAGAAGAAGTGGGGAAAACAAGGCATTCTTGAAATGCCTAGATAATCACCCCAGCAGTCCAAAGTTGTCCGAGTGTAAGAAGGTTATTGGAGAGCGTGATGGATGACTCTTGGAGATGGATTGTCCCATTGGAGAAGTCACATTCAGGGGGTGGGGGGAAGACCAGGGTCAGCGGGGAAATGTGTGATGTGATTTAGTATCGGCTGCACCCAGCCACATGCCAACATGGCAACCTCTAATAAATCAATTTTCTTCTCTCTGAGTTGTGGCTAGAGACTTTTGATTTGAATGGGGGTGGATTTGTTGGAGCTCTGACACAACCATTGCAACATCTCCATGGTCATGTGATTTACGTTCAGATGCTTGGTAACTGGTTCATATTTATAACGGTTACAGTGTCCCAGAGTCACATGATCCCTTTTTGCGGCCTTCTGACAACAAAGTCAATGGAGATTCACTTAACAACCATGTGACTAATATAAGAACTGCACTGATTCGCTTAACAGATGTGGTGAGAAAAATCCAAAGTAGGGCAAAACTCACTTAACAAATTTCTTACTTAGCAATATAAACTTTGTGCTCAGCTGTGGTCATAAGTTGAGGACTACCTGTATATCAACCTTTCCTTGGTCTTGGCTACCAAGTTTCCCAACATGAGAATGTCTGTGGACATGCGGCAGATGCCTCCTTCATTTGCTTATGTTTTCTAACTATCCTCTAACAACACTTATCAGGCTCAGATAGTCCTCAACTTGCAACCACAATTGGTTCCAGAATTTCCATGGTGAAGCAAGGCAATTGTTAAGTGAGTTGCACCCAATTTTGTAACCATTTCTTTTTGCCACGGTTGTTAAACAAATCACTGCCATTGTTAAGTGAATCACACAGTTGTTAAGCAAATCTAGTTTCCTCACTGGCTTTTCTTGCTGGAAGGTGATTGGAAGGTCACAAATGGAGGTCGCATCAGCTTGGAATACATCAACCATCATAAATATATGCCGGTTACAGGGGTGGGATTCAAATTTTGTAAAAACCAGTTCTGTGGGCATGGCTAGGTTGGCGTGGCTAGGTGGGTGTGGCCATGTGACGGGGTGGCCATGGCTGCTTCTTCTTCTTTTTAGCAGCACCCCCCTTTTTTGCCTCCTGGGCCTCAGGGAAGCTCTGGGGAGGGGCTTTTTGCTCCTAGAAGGGGCCCAAGAAGGCAAAAAACGGATCCTGGGGGGGTTCCACAGCACCCCCACTCCATTTTTGGGCCTTCTGGGCCTCAGGAAAGCCTCCTGGGGGGGTATTTTTAATCCCAGGAAACTTCCCTGGGCCCAGCAAAGCAAAAAACAGAGCACTCTTCCTGCTCCCTGCCCCCTGCTCCTTTTTACCTCCTAGGCCTCAGGGAAGCCTCCTGGTTGAAGCAGTAAGACAGAGAGGGGGATCCCGGCACAACTGATCATCAGAACAGCTGGTCGTTTGGGAGGGAAAATAAATAAGAAATATCTTAAGGAGTGACTGGGCAGGGGAAAATGCAGTCAGCAATGTCGAGCACACATGATAAGGACTGACTGGGTGGGGCAGGGGAGCAGCGGGTGGAGAGGGGCGGGGCCATCCAGGGGCCCAATTTGTTGCTTCTCTGCAGAATCATAACAATCGGTCCAACCTGCTAGAATCCCACCCCTGGCTGGTTGCCTTGTGACCATGGGGATGCCGAACAGCCAGAATTTGAAGGACCAGTCATAAGTCACTTTTTTCAGTACTGATGTAATTTTGAATGGTCACTAAATGAATGGTTGTATGTTGAGGATAACTTGTATGGATAAAGATTCTGTGTAGTGTTCTTTTAAAATGGTATAAAAATAGTTATTTATTAAACTTACAGTCCCATTAATCACCTAGCTTGGTTGTGTGCACGTATGGGTTGTTCTTTCCCTTGCTGTAAAACTAACCATAAACCCTCTAATTTTAACAGTCATATGGAAAAGGGACATTTCACCTTTTCACTACAGAGCTGTGATCACACAAAAAAAAAAATCCTTCCCACTGTGGTGAGAGAGTGGCATGAAAAGATACACCACTGCCAACGAACCCTTTGTTGTCGTCTGTTAATACAAACAGTGAAAGATGTATACATGGCCACCCCGAAAAAGTTCTTGGATTTTTAAATTTTATCCTTTCCCTTTTTTCTCGTAATATTGAACAACAAGCTTGATGAATACAATGATCTTATTCTTTTTATTAAGTTGCTATTCCTAGGTATCTGACAAAGATGTCAGCAAACTGATGAACTGTGTCATGGCATCGCAACCCACCCTTTGATAGTTGCCCAACAGTGTAAAGCAGGGGTGTCAAACTCATGTCATCATGACGACATCACATGACATATTGGGACTTTTTCTCCCTTTGCTAAATCAGGCGCGGGAGTGGCCAGCATATGAAGTCCATCTTCCAGTTATATGGGTGGTGGATTAGATCATGCCCAGATGCCACGTATTTTTACTTTTTTTATAATATGTACTTTGTCTTTTTAGTTTAACTGTAAGTGCCTAGAAACCTGAAAAAGTGGCTATGTAAATTGAGTAAACAAACAAATAAATAGCAAGTAAAGTTGATTCTCAAACTGAGTAAAACCATGTGAGTCTTTCCCACCTCAAAAGAGTCAAGAGTCACCTCAAACAGTCTTTGGTTTTCCTTTCCTTTCCTTTCCTTTCCTTTCCTTTCCTTTCCTTTCCTTTCACTTCTCCTTTCCCTTCCTTTTTATGATTAGAAATAGTTTTGATCATAAAAGGAACTTTTGGGTTACAACCACCTGAAAACCATAGTTTTCTCTCCATTATTTTGATGATTTGAAGCTCAACAAAGTGAAAATATACCCATGGTGATAGGACTGAACTGGAAAGACTACTTTTTTGAGAGGGTAAAATGAATAAATAGCAAAATCAGGGACAACATTATTGGTCCTATTTTCAGAGACTGGGATGAGCACACCACAATGGGACTTTTGGAATACATATCAGAATGTTTCTGGACTGAGTCAAGCATAAGCTAGAAACAGTTATTTCCAAGTCCTCCCACAGAAAAAGGCCTTCACTTTACAGCATACTGTTAAAATCGTTATTTCAGCTCAGCTTGCTGGACAAGTTGATGCAAGTTGGCCTAAGAAAACATAATTTACTTTCACCAGTGGCAGTATTTTCAACACTTACATGAAATAGCTGATAATCTGACACAAGAGACTTAAAGGATCATTGGATGGTATTTTGTTTAGTTAACAAGACAAATGGTTTTAAAATGATACTGGAATCATGCTTAATATGTATTGATAGGGCCCCACCTTAATCTATTATACACCATCTATTCTGTAACAATTTGTTTCCTCTTTTATATAATAATCACTATGATATGAAACAAAGGGCTATTTAGAAATACTGTATATTCCAGCTCCATTGATGAAGGTGAGACTAAATCTCCTAAATTTGGGGACTGATTAATGAAGAAGTTCAGTTTGGAGCTCAGTACATAATTCTTAAAAAGCTGAAATTTTAATAATCTTTGAAAAATAGTTATTTATCTAGTGGAGTAGTGTCACTATGGTAAGTAACTGTAATCAAATTTTTTGATATTAAGGTTAAAAGAGTTTCACATTATTTAGACAAATTGGAATATCGAATTCCTTATCCCATTCAGTTTTTAAAATGTGCATGTCAAGTTGCTTTATTGCTAACAGACAAAGACTAATTGTGAGCTTTTTGATTTTACAGAATTTTGTAATCATATTTAATAAATTTATGTCTCAGAAAATAAAAGGCTTCAAACTTTCTATTTTAAAATAAGATTCCTAGTTTGACTAAACATGTGAGTAGAATTTAAAACCTTAAAAGTTTATGTCTTCAGAGGAATCCACAATTGGTCTTCCTAATTTTTAGTAGCTGCAAGAATTTTTTAAAATCTTTTTTTCTTTAAATGATTTGTCAAGATCTAAGTTTTTCACTCTTTTCCCAATACATTTGGCACAAACAGGTTAAACTAATGTCAGATATTTGTGATAAAATATTATGTAGCTTAAATGTACTTTGTTGTTATTTATTTAGAAATTGCTAATAGAAATTGCGTCTCTAGTCTACTATGGCCAAATAGTTTTACATTTATTCTTCCTCTTGCTCACATGTATTTTTTTCAAAAAATTTTCTTATGTGATATAAATGTGATGTGACCACAATCTAGATCATATCCTTTCCATTCAATAATTAAATAACTACCCACATCTGCATTCATGATATCTCAGAATTAATGTTATGAAGTCCCTCATTCAACAAAGATTGAATATATTGAAATAGTGCTGAAGAGAATAGAGGAATAATCTAATCGGTTATAACTACTGACTCCTAGGAAGAATTATTATGCAAGCAGTTTTGCTGTTGCCAGAAATAGTCCACTCAATAAGGTCCTATATATTATAAGTAAAGGAACTCTACAGATGCTGAATTTGTCAGTCACAATATTTAAAATTTAAAATTTTGAGGGGATGAACTGTTGTTTAAAATTGTTCAAAGTATAACAATTGCTAAGCATCAATAAAAGTTTAACTGTAATTGTAGTTGATTACTCCTTTTTATGTGTATTTAATTCAGTATCTAAAATCTCATTAAAGTCTTCTCTGACAACAACATTGTATAAGGTATCCCTACTAAGTAATGAAAATGTTAATGAAACATAGCAGAGAAGTCCAAATTTGGCTATATTTTAATTATAATAATAACATCATATATCTTAAGATCCAAACTATTATTCTTTTGATATCAGTTTTGAGGTATTGAATCTGGCAGGTGAAATGGTTATGAATCAAAATAACAATGTCTTTTCCAATGTCCTGATCAAAATGTTAGTCAGATTTTCCAATCCAATCCAGTCTTACAGTATAACATTTTTGTTCTTCAAAGTTATATGATTTCCTGCAAGAAAACAACTTCAACTTTTCAAGGTAACACATAAATAATTATACATTGTTTGGTAGGTTCTCTTAGTCCTTTTATGTTAAGACTAAACTGTCTTAAGACATTTGCCTGGCCCTTATTATTCAAACTATGTAGATCTATTTCATAATTATTATTAGGATACATATATTTAAAAAAATGCTCACTCCAAATGAAAAGAAAAAATAAAAGAGAAAAAAAAGAGAAAGACCAAAGGAGATATTGAAAACAAAATTGATAATAAAATAATAAAAGAAAAAAGCAGATGACATTGGATCTGTTTGTGGGTGGGAGTATCTTCTCATTATAAGATCAAAAAATTGCCAACTTAAACCACTTAAAAAGCAGAAAGACAGAGAGCATGAGATAATATTAGAATAAAAGACAGAATGCAGTTATATCTGAGAGACTAATTATGAGTTGGCAACAGGCTCACATAAGCAATAAACACACTCAAAGAAACAGAAATAGAAAAAAAAGTTGAAAGTGGTTTTTAAAACTCCATTTGCAATTTAATAACACATTAAATAGATTTAGACTTAGTTATTAGTTTTCGTCTTTGATTTATCGTTCAGCTGGAACTGAGCATTTGGGTTACGTTCCTGCAAAATATTTGTATTTACATTACAATACAGTTACATGGTTAGACTTTGTTTTTTTATATAAAATTTATTGGCCGCCCATCTAAGGTAACTCTAGGTGGCTTACAGTTACTTCTGAGTTAAAACATAAAAAGTTAAAATCAAACATTAAAACCAAAGACACCTGAGGGAGGGTGGGAGGAGTGGACTGGGGGGAGTTGGGATCTGTTATTATTCAATCAACCACCTCCATTGCTCTGTTGCCCTACTGGGGCCCCAAGCAAACTGGCAAAGCCACTTCTTTACGCCTTTACAAAAAGATAGGAGGGTTGGGACCAACCTCACATTGGGGGTGGGGGGGTGGGCAAGATGTTCCAGAGGGCAGGAGCAACTGCAGAGAAGGCCTTCCTCCTGGACTTTGTCAGCTGGAATAATTGGGCAGACGGGACCCGCAACATGCCTCCTCTGTCAACACAAGTGGTACGGGCCAATCCCAGTGGGGTGAGACAGTTCTTCAAATAACCTGGACCCATGCCATGAAGGGCTTTAAAGGTGATCACCAACCACTTGAATTGTACCCGGAAGCAGTTCGGAAACCAATGCAGCTCACGAAGTAGTGGTGTTACTGGAGCCACATTCTTAGGGGGCCCAAAACTACATAACGCTGCTGTACTCTGCACTAGCTGTAGGTTCCGAATGCTTTTCCAGGGTAGCCCCCTGCAGAGCACATTACAGTAATCCAGTCATGAGATGACTAGGGACTGAGTGCAGGGAACCCTGGTTCAGGAAAGGCCGCAATTGGCGCATAACCTGAAGTTATATATCAATGTCACATTTGTTGCAGAATGCTTGGGCCAAACCTAGGATAAATATTTTAATGTGCTAGAAAAAAAAGCTCTTGGAAGAAGGCAATGACAAGCTACTTCTGAAAATGCTGCTGAGAGAACTGTGTAGACATATCAATATCGATATCATATCCAAGCAGTTACCAGGAGTCAATACAGATTCAAAGAAGCACATAAACAGTGAAGCTAAGGTTGTATTCTTAAATTTATATCATATTTTGCGTTAGGGTAAACTAATTAATTTTAATTGTAAGTTCATACATGGTTAAGTAGGAGGTGAATATTTGGGTTAGTGTCAGGACACCATGGTGCAGATAGGATTAGAATTTCTTTCTTTCTTTCTTTCTTTCTTTCTTTCTTTCTTTCTTTCTTTCTTTCTTTCTTTCTTTCTTTCTTTCTTTCTTTCTTTCTTTCCTTCCTTCCTTCCTTCCTTCCTTCCTTCCTTCCTTCCTTCCTTTCTTTCTTTCTTTCTGAATATTCTTTATTAGCCAAGTGTGAATTGAACACACATGGAATTTGTCTCCGGTGCATAAGCTCTCAGTGTGTACATACAAACAACAAAGTGATAAACTTCTTTCTAATTCTTTATTGCTTTTTATAAGCCTTGTGAATAAGTACTGAATGAAAGTTAATTGGACAGTGAGAAGCAATACTAGATCAGACCCTTTTCTATCACATACTGGATAATGTGTCAGTATTCTCAAATCTTTCTCATCTCTTTTGCACTAAATAATTTCAATATTTAAGCTTTGAACTTCAATATCTTAGCTGGCAGCGCTGGTAATTATCTGTTTCTCTAGAACAGGGGTTCCCAACCTGGGGTGCTCGCACCCCCTGGGGGTGTGAGATGATATTCCAGGGGGTGCGAGAAAAGTCCAGGTAAATAATAGGATATTGGCTATATTTTGGCATTTTTATTTATTATGCAATGAATTAACTTTGTTTTCATTTTAGAGTTAAGTATCGTTATTTAGTGGCCGTCACATACATAGCTGAAAAGATTCAATCCTACCATATATTTAATGCGTTCAGTAGTTCCTAAAGTCTAAATTTCAGGGGGTGCGAGGTTCGAGTGAAATTTCTTTAGGGGTGCAGGGGTGAAAAAAAGGTTGGGAACCACTGCTCTAGAAGAAGATTCCATACAGATCCATCAATGTAGCCAGGAGCTGGTTCATGTTTGCCAGAGGTTCCTCACCAAAACTGGTTACAAGTTTTGGAGATTACTCAGGGAACATATCCTCAGTGGGGTATACTTCCCTTCCTCTCCATATCCAGTGAAGAAAATGTAAGAAGTAGCAGCTGAATAAGCCATGATATAGCATAGCATGATGGAAGGAGTAAGCCTTGACAAAGTCCCATATAATGGTGGTCCAGGCCAGTACTTATATGATTTTACTTGGAAAATTTAGAGTTAAGAATGCGTATCAATTTACTAATGGGTTTGTCAAACTTTTGATGTGAACATTGTAGCAATTAATGCAAGGTTCAAGTTAAGAGTTAGCCTCAAGTGCAGTGGCCCATCTAAACACTTCCCAACCACTGGTGTCTCTGGGCTATAGGTTTAATGTGAATATGCAGCACAGAACATTTTGTAACGTGGACTTGATTGGAGATTAGAGACTTTATTGTAACGTAATCAGGCTTGTAGAAGAATTCTTTCCCAAGGGCTCTGAACAATTTGGGGGTCACTTTTGCAATTCAAGAGTTTTTAAGACAGCTGTCCTTATTCTTCTCCCCATTTTAAAAATTAGTGAATATACTTCTAAGCCATGCACCACCAACAACATGCAATTCCAAAAAGTGCAGAATAGCAAATGGAAAAAATTGGGCTTGAACCTTTAAAGATGAAGTTGTGTCAGCTTTTTTTTAATCAATTCATCTAGATATTGATATATCTAAAGCTTTGAAAGTTTGTTTTTCTAAAAATTGGCTGTCTCTACTGCAGCTCTAGGGCATTTGGAAAATTACCCTGGGCCCATCCGAATAGTATCCAAATCAATAGCAACCTTTAAAAGCAGATTGTGCTAGAAATACTGTGGCAGTTTTTAACGTGTATCCCACATGGTTCTTTGCAATAAAATAAAGTAACCCATTATAATAAAATTAATGTGACCTTGAGAAGAACAGGAAAAGATAATGGGATGGGTGGAGAGAAAGGAAAACATTCAAGAGAGGTGGCAGAGCAATTCAAGCTACCTTAAATCTACTTTTTAAAAGAATTATGTCCTCTGGAAGATAAACATTGATATAACAGCTCTGGATATTACAGCTTCATCTGTATTAAGTGAAAAGATTCAGTTTGAATCAGCAAGGTTGACTGATGTACAGATGCAAGATTTTATGCAAAACTTGGTTTATATCCAGGGGTAGCGATACTTTTTGCTGAGAGCCAGTGATATGAAAGAAGTCTCATTCCTCTAGTGTACTCACTCAATTCAATGTATTATTTTCTCCATTCAAATAGGCTTCTTCAAAAACTGCCAAATATATTTGTAAGGTGTAACAATATACCTTTGGCTATGCTGATTAGAGGTGATAAGACTAGTAGTCCATCAAGAGTTTATGGATGCTGATATTCACCATGGGAAATTATCTGAGCAAGCTCTTTAACATTAGCTCTTCAGCCTGAATCTGCAAAAACCTGGATAAAAGAATAAACAACGAAAATCTCCATGTCCAGGATAATGTAAACAATGCTTTTGTTCCACATGTACCTGCCTGAGCAAGCATTTCCTCAGAGAGCATCAACCTCCTTATCTATTAGATGATCTCAAAGTAGTTCAGAGCTTTTAATTTTCACAAAAACTCAGAGAGATAAATTAAGTTAAAAGCTAATAACTTGCCCATGAGCATCCAATAATATTATGTCTCATTGGGTGTTTGAAGTCAAGTCTCATTGAATCTGGCTGAATGACATAATAATTATTAAGGCAAATAGAATGCATATGTCTAGCTTTTCTCCCCTGCAATTCTGGATGTAAAGCAGCTTTCCCAGTTGGATACCCTTCATAATCATGTTTGCTAGGAGTGATGAGAACTGTATTAGATAGGGTACCGAATTGGGGAAAGCAATGATAAACTTTTACATTAAGTATTTCCATGCTCCTGTTATCTTAACAGTTAATTTTTTAAAATCTATTTTTAAATTGCCTTTCAGGGCAATTGATCTCTGAAGATAGGGTATAAAATAATTCCATCACTAAATATAGCTTAGAAAACTGAAGCCTATATTTGTCTCCTTGAAAGGAGCAGAAAAACTTCATTAAGACACAGTTATTAAATAAAAAGAAGACTGAAGTAACAATTTCTGAAGAGCACTCTTCTAAATGTCACCCAGGGTAGAGCTGATCACGATGAAAATATTACAGATATAGTTTAGTTTAGTTTAGTTTATTGTCACTGCACCTTGTACAATGAAATCAAGTACCATCTTCAGTGCACATCATGACCATGACCTTGAAAAGAAACACAAACACACATCATTCACCCTTCACGCATTGAACCGGAAACCCCTGACACCACACCGACACTGCACTAAAATAAATATAGAGACTACCACCTAGCAATGTTCCATTTCTAATATGTTTCAGTCTGAATTATTGTTAAAGAAGGCGAGGCAATGTTTTTTGCTGGGTTAGGCCAAAATTTAGGCTTCGGGTTTTTTCAATGTCTGAGTGCTACAGGGGTATAGAAACGACACAGTGACATCAACTGAGGGGACCAAAATGTTAGCTTAGTTTTTCATTGAAGAGGTCTTGAAAAAAATATGTTTGTGAATTCCTGGAGAGACAATCCTGATTACAGTCTTTATGCACCCAGAACAATGAAAAAGTATGCTGCTGGACATTTTATTGCTGCACTTCAGCAGTACAATTGAGAGAGATTAGAGGCTGCTAAAATGGAGGTGTACCTATGCATTGCTCACTCTCCTCTTCATGTGGTCCTTCAGAGAACAAGGTTCCAATCTACTTAAATTTTTATATCTAAAACAAGCACTTGAAAAGTGGACTAGAAAAAAAAACTAACCAGTATAACTGGTACAGAAGCACGTATTCACATGAAGCATATAATGGCCATATTTTGTATCAAGGAAAGTTTTCAAGCTGTTTTGAAAGTCAGTCCCCTGTAGATAATTTACAACAAAGTAGTCTGGATGTGTCAGTCACATAAGTTATTTCAGTGATAAAAATACACAAATCAACAAAACAAGCAAATAAACCGTTGTATTTAATCCCATGGAAAGAATTCTACATAGGTCTGAAAACTCATCACATCACAACAAAAGCAAAGAAAAGGCTATAAACAATAAAACTGCCATGCTTAGAAAGACATGAAAAGTATACTTTGGCTGCCCAGTATCTGCCATTCATTCATTCAATCAATTAATTTATTTCTTTCAGCCAAAACACTGCCACTAAAAAGCCTTACCCATATGCTTTATCTTGGTCCTATCGATTTGTTTTGAGTGAAAATATCAATAATTTTGTATAGATAACCCTTAAAGGTATTTAATTATTGATTGAAAAACAGTTGCTCTAACTGAGCAGTCTGGTTTCTAGTGTTTTTAATAATAAGAAACAGAATCTTTTGCACAGATAGGAATTGAATGATGGAACCCTCATGTTGATTACATACGATTAAGTCAATTGTGAATTGAATCAGCTTCTCATGGCTTACATGTGTGATTTAAAAAACTCAGGATAGAAAATTTTTACTTAGTTGTTACATTTGTTATGGAAAGCTAATGAGAAAACAGGTTGCTCTTTAGTGTAATAATGTCACTTTATATAGCACTGTTAGTATTATTGATAATAACTACATGGAGCAGAACAAGTTTAATGACTCTGATAGTCAACCAATTAATAAATCTTAGATAAAGAAAGAACTGAGTTACACGATTACACGATTACACGATTGCACCTTTACACATTAATGGTGAGCATCTCTTTCATTCAGACCATTCATTCCCAACAATGATGAAACCATGGGCAATAAATGTTCATTGAACTTGATATGTATATTTTTATAAATGTTAAATAGTATTGGCAGATGGGAGAGGTCCATGTGTGAATAGAATAATTTCTCTAGTTTCCATATGTGGCTGGAGTTTGAAGGATTCAATTGGATAAATAAATTACTTGATTTTAATGGTATGTTTCTTCTTGTATATCACCTGTATTTTCAATTGCTGCAAAATGCCTTGAATGTTGGGAAAGGTGGGATATAAATGCATACACACTGCATGTACATATGTACAATTGTTTACTAAATCCAATACTTGTATCCATTACATTTGGTGATTTTAATACAGTTAGGGACTAATTTATATTCTTGATGAAATAGTAGAACTAATGCAATAAACACAATAGAAATTCAAGAAAGTAACTATTTCTTACTATTTATCTGTTTCCTTCTTCCAGATGTCTGATGGTGAAAACACCTTTTCCTCATGTCAAAGTGTTGTCTTAAATTATACATACTGTTCATGCTAGACATGTAACATATAACAAGAAGTTTATTTAATGTCGTGCAATTTTAGGATGTACAAACTCTGTGCTTGGATATATTTTAAGAAGTGACAGATAGTTTTGATCCAACTCAAACCTGGCTTTGTTAACAGAGGTGCAGCGCTTTTATTATTAGGAACAGAGGAAAATGTATGCCTGTACATAGCTGTCACCAGTACATTAAAAAATTCATGTGGATCTAAACAACGCCAAGCGAGAAAACATGACTTTGAGTCATGGTATAAGACATAGTAAAGCAAATACTTTATGTTCTATCTATGGGATTATGTTGGAGACAACTGTGTTCTAACATATAGAACTATGTTCCATGTTTATATACTTGCCAGAATCTTTTATGACAGACTTGCATCAATCACGTGTTAAAGAAAAATGGGCTTGTCTCATGTGAAATAATAACAACAACTGCTTATAATTTTAATGGCCCGAATGATTCTGATTACAATATCGCTAACCTATTTATTTTATATGTCATAATTGCAATGGTCTGCAATCTAAAATAATAAAATCCAACTAATGCCATATCATAGCTTACCTAAATCTCCATGGTATAGGTAAGCATAACTTTATGCTGAACTGTGAATAAAATTTTGAAAGTTATAGAGGACATATTCATTTGAACGTTGATTGTATTCTCAGAATCTCTATTGCAGAGCTGAGAGCAGAGCTTAGTCCATTTACCTTTCCCAAAACATTATGTGGTTGTTGCTTTTGGGCAGAGGTGGTATTCAGCAGGTTATGACCAGTTCCAGAGAACCGGTTGTAGAAATTTTGAGTAGTTCGAAGAACCGGCAAATCCCACCTCTGAGTGGCCCCACCCCATCTATTCTTTGCCTCTCGAGTCCCAGCTGATTGCCTGGGTCTTCTTTTGTTGCCCTGCACAGGAGAATGGAGCTGGAAAGCAGGTTAGTGGGGTGGGGAGGGATTGGGGATTTTACAGTAACCTTCCCCCAGGAATAAGGAAGGACTGGAGATTTTTCAGTATCCTACCCCTGACACACCCACCAAGCCACACCCACAGAACCAATAGTAAAAAAAATTGAATCCCACCATTGCTTTTGGGGTTAGTATGATTCCATCTCTAAAAGGACCCTATATGTATAAAACACTGTGGATAGGTTTCTATATCAGGCTATGCCAAAAATAAACCAACAAGCCACATTATAGCTTTGCATAATATGTGAACCCAAACTTCCTAATAGACCCAGTGAAACTTTATCCACGAGCACAACTATTTCCATTTGCAGATTGCAAGCAAGAGGGACTTGTTGTGGACTGGAAGACACTTGTATCTATAACACCTTTTCACTCTAGAAAATCCCCCATGTTGAAACTTTTCATTGGCAAAAAAGGACAAATGTGTTTTGCAAAGCAGTTGTTAGGGTCAACCTCCCAATCTAGACCGAAAGCAGAGAAACCTTATATAAAACAATCCTTAAAGTTTCAGTCTGAATCAGCCCTTTCCCTACTGGAATCAATTAAACTATTTTTTTTCCATGGACAAACTGTTGGTCATGCTTTGCCTGGAAGGTGTGCGCGTGTGCGCGTGTGTGTGTATGTGTGTGTGAAATAATTGGAGTACATCAGTGCTCTTTGTTATTGTTATCAGTGCATTGTTATCCATGCAGATTTCCTGCCATGTGAATGTAATAATCTGAATCTAGATAGCAGGAGGCAGGCTATCTCTCTCCCCTCCCACCTCTGCATATTCCCAATTAGTATTAGATTTCCATACTGGAAATTTGTGAATTAAAAACCTTGCCCGTAAGAATTTAGGTGCTCACTAGAATGGTATTGAATATAATAGAATATTATGAAACAAACCTAGGAAAACAATTGGCAATGGTCTTCCTCGATGCGCAAAAGGCATTTGACAATGCTAATTGGCAGGTCATAATACAACAATTAAAAAGTATGCAATTTGGCAATAAATTTATTAAATTGATTTTGACCATTTATACGACAGAGACGGCCAGTGTAATAATGAACTGTGACAGAATGGAAACATTCAAGTTCAACAAGGGAGTAAGGTAGGGATCCTCACTGTCACCCCTTCTCTTTATTCTTACCTTAGAAAACTTATTGGAAAATGTTAGGAAAAATGTAGAAATCAAAGGGGCTTTAATTAAAAAGGAGCATTATAAGGTACAGGCATTTGCCGATGCTATAGTATTTTTTTGGGAAGATCCAGGGGATATGGGAGTAAAATTAATAAAGGAAATAGAGGAATTTGGCAAGCTCACAGGCCTAAAAACAAAACAAAATTATTGACTAAAATTTTAAAAGATAAGCAAAAAAAGGAATTAGAAGGAAAATTGGGAATGCAAAGTGTGAAAAAGGTAAAATATGTAGGCATTTGGTTAACATCAGGATGCTCTTCAATCAAAAAAGATAACTATGGCAAATTAATAATACAAACCAAAAAAGAATTGGAAATATGGGGGAAATTACAGCTATCACTACTGAGGAAAATTGCAGCAATTAAAATGTCAACCCTACCAAAAATGCTGTATCTTTTTCAAACTGTACCAATAAGATTGGATAAAACCTTTTTTTCGAGAATTAGATTGAATAATAAGTAAATTTGTTTGGGATGGGAAAAAAGCTAGGATAAAAATGAAATTGTTACAGGACAAAAGAGAAAGGGGTGGCTTGGACTCCCTGACTGGGAAATGTATTATCAGGCTGCGGTTATGGTATGGATTAAAGATTTAAGACACATGATTAGAGATTCATTAATTCATATATGGAACAAGATTAAAAAGAGTCATTATACTAAAATACCGAACTGGCTGTCAACTATGGAAGCACAAATCTACCCAAATGCAATGGATCTGGGAAAAAGGAGGAATTACAAAGACCTATTAGACACACAAGGAAGATTAAAAATGAGACAAGAATTACAGCAACAAAATATAAAGATAGATTGGTGGCCATACATGCAAATTCAGGTGAGATATCAGAAGGACAAAGAACAATTTGGTTTCTGCATGGAAAAGCATCAGTTAGATAAAATTCTATAAGAAATGGAAAAGAAAATGATTTCAAGAATATATAAATTTCTACTAGATTTTAAAATGGAAGATGAGGTGGTCAAAGAGACGATGGTGGTATGGGCGAAAAATGTTGGCCACAATATAGACCTAGAAAACTGGGAGAGAATGTGGGGATCAAATTACAAACTAATTATATCTACAGCATACAAGGAAAAACAATAGAAAATGTTCTACAGATGGCACCTTCCTCCCGCTAAATAAGCAAAAATGTTTAACTCAGACCCAAATTGTTGGAAATGTGGAAAAGAAAAAGGCACTTATTTTCATACCTGGTGGACATGCCAGGAAGTGAAAAAATATTGGAATACAATTAGACAATGGATAGAAGAAATCACGAATCAGAAAACTGAATTTAATCAGGAAACTTTGTTATTAGGTATAATAACACAAAAATGCAATAAATAAATGCAATAAAACAGATAGATATATTATGTTACATATATTAACAGATGCAAGGATTTCGTACACACAACTCTGGAAGGAAAAAGGGGTTCCACCGGAAGGCATGGTTATAAAAAAAAATAATAGATTGTATAGAGATGGACAAGCTAACGATGAAAATAAAAGACATAGAAGATTCAATTTATTATAGGGCCTGGGATGCCTGGTATGAGTGGTTTAGAAATAAAAAGAAGATAAAATGGCAATTAGGAAAAGAATGAGGGAATATGTAAATATGTAAATATACCATGGAGAAGATTGAGATGTAAGGATAAAAGATATTGATTTATAGTAAGAGTAGGATGTAATGGTAAAGGAATAAGTAAATACATATACTGAAAAATGTGAGGAGATGCAAAAGATGTCTTGATGTTGATAACAATGTATAAATTTTAATTTTATGTTTTTAAAATTTGGAAACTTAATAAAATTTATTTAGGTGCTCACACTGTTAAAAGATTCTCCCCTATCTCCAGGACTTCTTATATTTGCCTTCTCCAAATAGTCACACAATGGCTGCTTTAAGATGGAAAAAAAAAACATCCTTCACTCTAGCAGGTAGGTACTGGAAATATTCTCAAGCACCTGGGGATCATGGCAGTGATGATAAGAGGAGCAACTGCTGATGGAAGGATGCATTGAGAACATATTATTGAAGTCCTTCGCCTCCAAGTTGGTCCTTGTGTCATTTACAGATCCCACCATTATATACTGTAAGAAGAACCAGCAGACAAATTTTGAAGGCTGGTCTGAAAAGGCCTGACCTCCTAAAGAGAATAAAAGCCTGTCTCCATTTCAATAAACAAGATCTGGTCTCAGACAGCAGCTGATAGCTATAATCTGAATAAGCTACAAAACTGAATATAAACACATATTTAAACATAAGCAACACATAGGCCAGAAACAACATGCTTATTGTGACTATAATACGATTTGCCACAATAGCAGGAAGATTATCTAGTTACATATTGTGCAATTTGCATCCCAAATTAACATTATTGTTTTTCCCAGCTCTGCTGTGTTCATAATATAATGATTATTTGTGAAACATTAAATTGGACACTTGACTTCATTGATCTTTTTTTAATGGATACTAAAATAGGGAGTAATTATTTGTCCAGACTAATTCATTGATTAAGTTCGCCATATGACAGCTACAATTAGCAAATATTGTCTCACACTCAAGCACCTGCATTAGTTTATGCCCATTATCTTGGCCGTTTCAGTTAGTCGTTGTGGTAACTGAAAATGGCTGGGATGTGTTTTTGGTGACAATTCCAAAGCAACAAAGCATCTTTCCTCAATTTAAAGACTGATTTATATACCATGATATAATGTTTATAAGCATGTGTGTGAAATGAAAAGTTGCAGAAGTAAAGGGCAGTTAGTTAGATCCATAAATTATATGTAAAACCACAGAATAATAGGATTCTTATAGTTCATCATCTGCTATTCCATTAGTCCAAATTTTCACACCACCTAGCCCAGGGCTGTCAAACTCCTGGCTTGTGGGCCAGATGTATCATGTGCTGGCCACATCCACACCTGGTTAAGCGAAAGGGAAAAAAGTCCCAATATGTCACATAATGCTACCGTGATGACATGAGTGTGGCACCCCTGATCTAGCCCAACGTTTCAGAAAATTCAGAGCTAACCTATCCCCAAGAGATGGCTCTTTAACTTCTGTTTTATCACAAGGACTGGCTTGACTATGAGAAAGAAGTTGTCATCTTAGTAGTAGCTTCTCCAAGACTTAAAGTAATAGCAAAGGCATCTAACTGTGAATAATTTGCTCCTAATGTTAGAATTTAAATCTTTCTTTAACTTAACAGGATATAGCGTGGTACTATGCAAGGTGAAATTTAAACACAAATAACTGAATACTCAAACAGAAACATCATAAAGAACTCACTCACCTTGCATAAATAACCCCCTCCAAATAAATGCAATAAAATCTGTATAAATTGGATTGGCTCTTATTTGGCTTTTCTGGCTAAAACACATAAAATATAAAAGCTATTGGGAAATATATTCACTCTCACACACATAAACATTCCCTCTTGCAAATGCACATACAACATTCCGTTTTCATTGTAAAAACATTCGTTTTGCTTCTTCCATGAGAAGGATGTGTTTATTGCCAGAATAATTCTCTTCCACAAAATGGATACAGGAAGTAATGGAAGCAATGTATAAGAAGTCAATTTAGCTATAAGTATTAAATATAAAGAGATGAGCTTGTTTTGTCTCTAATTGCCGTTTGTTGAAACGAGAGAAGTTCATTCTTCTTTCATTCTTCATTCAGTGAAAAGGAGCCTTTTTAACTGGTAGGGGAAGAAGCAGGACAAGTAGCTATTCAATGAAGATCATTCCAAAAGGACGGATGGGACTTTGTTGAACATCCATTTCACGTTTTAACTTTTTATGTGCATTTTTGGATTAGAATATTGTCATTCTAAGACTCAGCCATCTGCAGAACAATGTGTGATCTCATCGTTCCTACTCCTGCATCAATTTTTCTATTAAAAATAGATTACATTTTAAGTAACTAGTGATTTGTTTAGTTAAGAACTAGCGAGGACGACAAATTAATGTCTGTAGTATTTCTGCTTTGCAGAAACTGATTGAACCAGTCAGAGCAAAACAAAACAAAAATAAATCAATGCACCCATTTTTCATGTTTAGACAAATCCACTCTAAAGCTCCCGATCTTAAAGGATATAGCAGAAAATATTGGTTAATTTTGACAAAGCAGACTTTCATCACAACAGCTGTAAAGTAACAGAAATATTCTGGTTTCTTACATGTGAAGGACACTTTTTTCCCCAGGAAATTTTACATAATTGTATCTTTTCTATTTTTTTCTACCCACCTCTGTCAATCAGGAACAAGCCTAACTAACTGGATAGCTGACAAATCCACTGCACATTGCTATAATTTTGTTTAATCCAAAATTGTGATTATTACTGGGAACAATCCAATGATCACTCCTAAACAATATTACGCATGCAAGTACAATACACGTGCTTGAAACCCAGAAGTTCAGTGGTTGAGTTTACACATTGAAGTAAATTTTATGTGAAGGGGAGTTGTTGAACAAACACATATCAACTGGGATCCCTACTTAAGGTTTATAAATCACAGGATCAAGTTCATGCAATATGCTAAATCAAACCAAAACAACTTCAGGGCCAGTTTGATAAGTGAAACCAGTCACTGGGATTTATTCCCAACTCAGTCTGTGTTCTGTGGCAGTCAGTAGGACTTTGGTGAGTTATCCTGAAGTTTTATTTGTTTTGTTATGAAATACTGGATTATGCTGATTATGGTTTTAGCATACATGGACTTTTACTATGCAATACTGTAAGCTAGATCCACAGCTACAGAAGGAAGATTGATTTTGGATCTAGGTCAGTCTGGTAACTTTATGGCACTGCAACACAACATAATCCAAATAAGGATAGGCTGAATTCAATACATAAAATTATTCAAATATTTCATTTAAAATGCAAATGAAAAACAGCAAGGACATGTCCATTTGATTCCAAGGCAGGGAATCTTGAGCTATATCCAGATGTTGACGAAGTACAATTCCTAACATATCAATAGTTTATTTATTGTTAACCAAATATGTACACTGCCCAACTCTGATCAAGTATCAAACATCAGCTACACTGGGGAGTTAGAAAATGGAAAGCCTGATGCCACCTTCCAAAGGTATCCATGCATTAAAAGAGTAGTTGTCAACAAGAGAAACACATTCTTTTACATGGTCTTGTTTTCTGTGTGAGACAGGAATCTGATATGCAGGATCCCAGGCTACGTCGAAACTATTGTGCATTTATAGTTGTATCTATAAAGGCTTGCCTCCTACGTTCAACATCCACATTCAGCAATGATGTCATTTCTGTGAGACTGGAAAGGCACTTGCCTTCCCAGCATAGATGCCAAGAGCAAATTGAATGATATTATGATCCCAATTGTACTTTTAGGGACTTATGCCTTTTTTGTCTGATGCAAATATATAAGTCAAAGTACACCTATTTTGTCACTTTCCCCTTCCCCCTTTGCCTGCTCCACACCCTTGATGCCTATGATCGGGAATGGCCACCCTAATTAAATGCTGACTAAATAGCATTTTCATTCACAAACACAATTTCAAACAGGCATGGGCATATTGGAAGTTACAAAATTATGTGTGGTAGAGTATGATAGTTAATCCTATGTAACTAACTGTGTTTTAAGCAGATCAAAAAAAATCTGCTTGTTGATATCTCCCTTAAGAAACTTTCATCCTCCAACTGTATCTGTTGTTTTGTATTCTTTTAATTCAAAACCAATCACTAAATAAACACATGGGAAGCTAGCATGCTGGAAAGCACGCTATCTATAGTATTCTGCTTCATCTAGTATCATCTGGGTTTACACAAATGCCTCTGGGCGTATAGGCATTCTTGGAACTGAAATTGGTTTAAACAATACTAAGTTACCATGACCCATTATTTTGCTGGGAAAGGAATCTTCTTGCTGACCCCATCCTCCCCGAAATAAGCCTGATTTGTAGAAACACTTATGAGGGTTCTGACAGCCACACCAGTTTGGGTTGTTTAATTACTCATAAAAGCCACCACAGCAACCATTTTGTAACAGCATCCACAAAGGCGTTCACAATTCCCAATATGCCTACCATTTAAAAAGGTTCTTTTCCCCTATTCATTTCTGAGCAGGCAATCTCACTGAGAATGTTGGGCTTTATATCTGTCTAGTTTCTGGATATTAAGCATTCCTTACCTATATCAGGCTGCTAAGGTCCCGTTTTTAACCATTAACTTTTAGGGAAAAGCATAACCCCTTATTTCTATTGTGCAAGGGGAAAAAAACACCCCAGAAAGATAAACGTGGGCTTATAATTGATATATAAATAGCTAGTTTAAAAAATGGTGCTCAGTGACACATGCAAAAAGATCTTGATGAGTCAATTAGACATGCACAGGTTAACAAGCTGTAAAACAAGGCTTTCCCTCCATTAAATGAAATGGTCAATAGCCTTAAAAAGTGCAATGATTTCTTATCAGGGCTTGAATGAACCGTAAAACTACAGCACCTCTTCAAGTATTGACATTTCCACAAGTTTGAGCACGGCAATGTTTTCTCTCCTGATACAAGCTGATGGGCCTTTGTCTTGAAGATCCCACCCCACTACTCAGCATCTTCATTGTGCAGAATGCAAAATAATACTTTGGCCTCAAACATCTGGATTTCTTTCATGTAGGCTTTGCAGTTATCTTGAAAATAATGGCCACATACAGGATTTTAAGAACTATGCAGTGCAATTATGTGTGGTAATGTTCTAGAGCATGATTTAAAGTACCTAAGGTGTTGCTGCCTTGCAGAAGCAAGCCAAGCCAAGCCATGGTAGTTTATGCTGGCTTGAATTCTGTGGTGAAAGAAAGATGTGGTAGAAACATATGAAAAATTAAAATTTTTGTGTATTATTCACAAAATGATAACCAGACTTTATTCATATTGTTAGGCATTCCCCATTGAATCAGGAGATGGTTCAACATAATGCAATGGATTATTCCTTCAAAATTTATCACATGTGTACGATTATAGGTGCAAGGGAGAAATCAAATCCTTCCACCATTCAGTCTTCCTCTGCCCATATAATCTTCCTGCCTTTTATCCGGACTGCAAGTGAGCAATTTCAATGGGCTCAACATAAAGATTAAATTGTGCCAGGAGGCACCAGCCTATCCAGGTGTACATTCCTTCCAGGATGCCAGATATCTTGCTATCTAAATAACAAAAGATCCTTTCCCCAAATAAATTGCCATTTCTATCTGAAACCCTAATTAAAGGGAAACTCGTGACACTATAGGGTGCCTGATTCCAGAGCATTCCCTGTAGGAAACCTGATTCGATGCATTTTCTTGGAATTCCAACAGGATTGGCACACTTTTGAGGAGCAAAGGCAAGTTTTCCCTATATATTGGGCTTATGGAGAAGGATTCAAAGGGGCCACCTGCAACAGGTAATTCTGTATGTTGTACTCTCAGAAAGGAACTTAACATTTGATTTAAGCAACTGCCTGTGTTCTTTATTCCTGACTTGAAAACAAACTAGGTAAGATTTCTTTCTAACAATTGAAGGAATGGATTATCAGGAAACAATTACTGAGCTATATTTCATGCATTTCAGATTATGTGGTTAATCAGTTTAAGTAAGGTAGTTGAATGCAAAACATCTGCTTTTTGAAAATAGGCATGTTGGCTTACATCAAAATAAATGGAGGGCTCAAGCCTATATGGAAAATAAAATCCATGGCACAAGTGTTAATTATCTTGTAGTGCTACTGCTATTATGTAGTGTTGGCTTATTGATTAATGACTCGGTGCTGTGTTTGCTCACAGGAATATTAATACCTTGTCCACGAAAGGAGTCATTAAAATGAATAAGGCAGTCCTTGATACTCAACTCAGTGTGAGTTATGGTTAAGGTTATCTGAGCAGTTGTGTCAGGTATAGGATCAGAATGATAAATTACTAAAACCTAATAATTAAGGAAAAGGTAATTTAAGATAATGCTTATTTGAGTCAAAGTCAATATATCTCCCTCATCCCATGTTATATTTTGCAGAATATTCACAGGTGCAAGGGTTATGGAGGCCAAATGTAGAGTATAATATGTTGTTACATCTGTAAACAATTTTATAGCTAATTATCTAAAGCAAACATTGTGTAGGTAAAAAGCATAATATAACTGTCATGCTTTTTTGTTTTTTGTTTTAAAAAAACACCCTTACTGTATTTTGTATAAATGAACCCTGTACTTTATTATATTTATCCATGAAAAATCTACCTCTACAGTATAGGCAATCTGCATTCAGATGGCAAATGTAAGCAGGTCTTCAGCCCATTGAGTAAAAGGGGCCATACATTTATAGTTTCCATGTTGCAGTATCAATCTTTTAGCTATAAAAAGGGCATGGAGAATCCATTTACATTCTCCAGTTCTCAAATTCCAAGTACAAGGTATGTAATTCAAGAGAATATTATCTTCTGAAAATTTTGTCTTGAGTCTTGAGTTCTGACATAATATCTGTGAACAAACTTTAGGTTGAGGAAAGGTGCTTGCTAAGCTCCAACAGCAGAATGCTTTTAAATACTTTTAAAAAAATATTTGCAGATTTTAGTAAAAAAAATCAAAATTAATCATATTATTCTTAATAAGACTTTCCCATCACATTAATTGTAGCCCTTACTGTATACTTAAAAACTTGTATTTCAACTAGAGAATGGTCTAGAGATTTGTGAAGAAAACACTGTATGTGGTTGAGAATTTACATGTGGTACTTGCCAAGGATCTCCATTATAAAAATGCTATCTTTTTACTGTGTTAGTTCTATAGTTCTCTGTACTATAAATTTTAATTATTTTTAATAAAACAAAATTTTCACTACGTACTTGCATATCAATTTTTCAGAATGTTTACTTGCTGTCCATTTTTTGGTAATATATCCATGTTGTTAACTACTTTTCTAAACTTTTTCTAAGCTAATACTAGAATATATTGTATCTGGAAACTTTTATGTTGTTTTAGATGCCATTGCGGGTCTGCTTTCATTGTACATAATTGGATTTATTATTGAGTTGATGATATCGAATTATATATAATATAATATAAATTATAATTATATTATTAATTAGAATATTACATGTAATATAGGATTAACTATAATACATATTAATTAACATAATTAAACTGGAAAAAAGCTTTTTTCTATTTATAGTAATTGACAAATATATCCTAAATACTTCAGGAAACTATTTGTCCTTGTATCATTTTTAACATGAACTCTTGGAAATCTCATTTATTCTACTCAATATGTATGTTATCATGTGTCATGTTTATTCCCTATAGGCTTGTGATATTGCTGAACATAATCTTTTTTCCAATTTTTAATATAAAACAAGAAAGGGAGAGGTAGAGACAGACAAGGAAGGAAGATGTTAACTCTTTCTCATTATTTGCTTCTTGTAATCTTCTAAAAGAGTTCAGGTTTGTTCATATATAATGCTCCTTTAGCATATTGGTTATAAAATACAACAACTGAGAATACTTGACCCATGAGGGAATCACTTTCATCTTTTTCCTCTTGATCTTATGATAAGATTTTGCTTCATAGTTTTCATCAACCAAACATCTGCACTAAAATATCAGTTGCTGGGTAATTTTTTCCCCCTTCAGAATCTGGAGGATGTGTAAAAATGTCTGTACGATGATCAGAGGCATCTTCAGGAGAGATGCACTTTTAAGACTTTCCACATGAAGAAAGGTGTTGATATCATAGTATGAAGTAGCTTTCTTCTTCTTTTAATAAGAAATAGTCTTGCTGCTATTTGAAGGAGCAGATCAGTTATAAGCAGCAACCTACTGGTGTCTTGGATACCAGAATTTTCCATGTATTATATAGTACCATATCATGATGCAATGTAATTTTTTTCAAAAAAAAATGTAAACAATTTTTCTTATATACAACATCATTTCCATTCATTACAATGCTTTAGTGATGGTATGCATACTTTTACATAAATCTTAACTATCTATATACTTCTCTATGTTGTTTAATCTATCTTTATCCACTATATCTTTTACTTATTATCTTATTATCTTCTTCTCTATTCAACTTTATATCTATTATTTATATCTATTATTTAGTACATTTCACGTCAAATAATAATCCGTTTCCTCTCTTTCCTTTATCTCCATGGTCAACTTTTCCATCTCGGCACACTCTAGTATTTTTCCTATCATATTTTCCTCTGGTGGCATACTATTATTTTTCCCCTTTGTGCATGTTATTCTTGCTGCCATTAATAAATGTAGCATTAAATACTCTATTTTCTTATCATATTTTCCCACTATACCTAATAGAAAAGGCTCCGGTCTTAATTCAATTTGCTGTTTAATTATTTCTTCTATTCATGTTTTTGTCCTTATCCAATATTTTCTCACTATAGGGCATGCCCAATCTAATTTCTAATGATATCTTTAGCAGAACAAAGAAATTGTGTGGAAGCAATATATTACAATGAGCTAATATTCTTAGATAGAGTTTAGGTCTCTGTTACACCAGGATTGGGCAAGACAAAAGCTATGGATTATATGTGACCCCGGGAAACCTTAATATTTCACCATTGCAATTCTTTGGTGTAATTTTTCATGGATATCTTCTTTACAGAATGAAAAGGAAAAGAGGGAGTGTCACACTTCTCCTATAAAATGTCAGAATTTCAACTCTTCATTCTCTGGTGGCATTGCCATCTCATCATCATGTCATGGTGAGCTATGGTAGTGCGGTGTTTAGAATGCAGTATTGCAGTATTGCAACTCTGCTCACAGTCAGGAGTTTGATCCTGACCGGCTCAAGGTCCATTCAGCCTTCCATCCTTATGAGGTCAGTAAAACAAGGACCCAGTTTGTTAGAGGCAATACACTGACTCACAGCTTAGAGAGGGATGTAAAGCACTATCAAGTGGTATATAAGTCTAAGTGTTATTGCTACGTCAACCATAGCACCAGCAACTGTCTCTCTATTTGATTCTCTCTCAATTTAAAATAGAGATTTAGAGAGAAAAGCAATTTCAGCATCTGAGATTTGGCAGGCTACATGCACCCAATATATGCCATCTGCCTCATTAAATGTTGTATCCAGATCTTGGTCCCTGATAACCATCAGAGTCAACTCATATTTTAATCTATCTGTTATCATTATTAGTGTAATGTTTCCATTGAGCGTGCACATTTTTTTCTTACTCTTTGAGCAACTTGGTTTAATTTCCTTTTATCGCTCTTGGCATTAAAAAAAACCCCATCAAATAAATACTTTTTCCCCCTCCAATAAAGTCATATTCAAATATATAAGTTGGAACACGAGTTAAATGTTCTTGATATATGGAAGGTATTTTTGTGTGTGTTTTGCGAAAGAAAACGTGAACACATCTGTGGTCTAAAATAAGCATTGAAAGATACTAAGAGCCCCTGAACCCCTTAGATATGCTATCCTGCTTGTAGTCATTTGCAGCTATTAGTTTACCCTATGTTCTTTTCTTAGACTGCATGACCCTAGCCAGTTTGGAAGCCTAGGGGGTAATGACATTGTGCCAATCAACAACAAATCAAATTTGACTGTGTGATAGTCTAACAAAGTCAGCCCTGAAGGAGAACCTGAAGCCTTGCTTTCACTCACACTGATAAGGATGGAGCTATGTTGCAAGTTGGGAAAAATGGAGGGTCACTCTCCACCCCCTCCCCCAGTTCATCAAGCCGAACAGCTGATAAATGGTGATTCTTATTTAGTGGGGAAAACATGTTTGTATGTTATCATCCAGCTTTCATTCATAATAGCACCCTCCTGATTTTATCTCAGACCTAATTATTTTTAATGGGAAGCAATTGAATAACAATCTCTCTAGCTATAATCCCTTGCATCTTCATTATGGTAATCTGACAGCAGGAAAGACAATCAATGCATTCTATTGACTTCGACTAAAATTTTTAAAATTCCTCCCGTATTATTTATCCTTCATGCTTGCAGAGACTTATTTTTTTTAAGGTTAATGGATTACATCTGAGCCCTGAGGAAAAATACGTTCTATGCCTGCCTGTCATTTACTAGAGTGGTTACTTATCTGTCAATATTTCTTCCTCTTTCCAAGTCCCAGGCCTACTTGATCTTGTTCATTTGGCACGACTTGAGGAATAACAAGTTTTTTTCCCATCATGCAATGTTCTGGGATACATCAGGACAGAGAAATCTCAAAGCCCAGGTCAATTATAACAAGAGATGTGTAGCACCTCTGCCCCCATAATGCCTTCTGGGGACTCACTTGGAAAAATGATATAAAACTATTTACGGAAGTGCCTCCCTGTTATTTAAAGCTGCTTAGAACTGAGACAGAAAGACAGACAGAAAGAGGGAGGGAGGGAGGAAGGAAGGAAGGAAGGAAGACATCATATGCTCTGTATTTTCAAATTCACTTTACAATATGCAAAGGCAGTTTGCTAATTCTCTCTGTGTGAGAATGAAGCTGGCAGAGCCTTCATGGTGCAATAATTACTTTTTAATTAGAATTCATTGAATACAGATGGATTCTTGCTGAACTTCCTCCAGCTGATGTTTTAATATTCCCATGTCAGGTATTACAAGCCTGTAACTGGCAGTGAGTTACATCGCATAACTCTGTAGTGCTAGTGACTTACATAAAGTAACCAACTTTATCATTTTTCCTAGATGAAAGATGATCTTGTTCCTTGTTCTCTTTTTGTAGAATATGTCACTAGCTTGTTGATATAATGCTTGTTTATTCTTGTTCCTGCAGGAAATATCATAGTTCATGTATCAAATTACTGTAACTGCCTGGAACATCTTTATTTAAAATAAAGTACTGCTGTATTTTCTCTTGGTGACATTGACCATATTTGCAGGGGTTTCTAATGTTTTTCACAAATAAATCACTGGAGTGCCTTTTCTTTTAATCTGCCTATCTAAAATGAATGATAATATCTGATCTCATTAAAGCAATCAAATCTAAAATGGACTTGATATTTGTTGCACTTTGGCAGAAATAAGGAAGATTTCAGGGTTCTTGTTTTTTTGTTTTGTTTTTTTGCTCCAGGGCCTCTAAACATAAGCTGACATGAGATATATTTTTGAAGTCCAAGTAAATAATTCTCTTTATATAAGAAATAAATACACCCCGCTGAATAGAGAATCAGATCTAAAATTAGAATAGAAATCCTCCAAGAAATATTACCTATAGAAAATGATTTATTCTAATGCAATAATGGTATAGATTTACAAAGCTTGAGTGATGCAGTGTTCCTCGTTACGGTTGTAAAATATTTGTTGCCACCCTGGGACTTTCTAGATCATTATTTTAAAAAAGGAAAAACTCATTTTGACAGATGAACTGGGGCCATTCCGAACAAATCACTGATACTTCATATAACAAGGCCTCCAAAGAGGGGAGCACAGACTTATTACTATGGCAACCCAGATCAAAACACTATTTTAGTGGAGAGTTTCCAGTTTTACAATGCAATGATGCTTGTTTATAGTACCACTGAAACCAGATTCAGCAAAGGTTCAAGAAATGAGCTGACAAGAGAAAAATCATTATATATAAACTGGGGATGCCTGAATGACATATTCTGGAAATATTCTGTTATTTGATCAAATGATGAAATTTTGACACATTGAGAAATGAATTAAAGGTAGGATGATATTGGCCAGTAGGCCCACTGTACATGCTGGTTTGCATTATATTTTTGCTTCATTATATTTCTGTTTGATGCCAACCATAACTAGCATAGCAACAAATCTACATGTATAAATTGTCTGTTCTGACAGTACTTAACTTGTCAAAAGTTTAGGCTGTAGATGATTTTTTTTAGTTTAGGATTTTCTATCCAGTGCACCCTATAGTGTGGTTGATAATGAAATGATCACCAACTATCTACCTACAAGATTGAACCATAGCAAGTATTCCATTAATACATATCTACAACTGAACAACAAAAGCTTAATATTCCTAAGTAACTGAACTTGTAATTAAGGGAAAATTATGTAGATGAAATGTGTACAAAGCTGTTTTATTCATACTTGCCTACATTTAATCATTCGATTGTTCTATGATCATTCAGACCTCTCCTCAATAGTAGTTTTGATTGTTACATTTAAGTATTTTGCTAAAGTGACAATGGTCATATTTAGATTCCCACAGACACAAAGTTAGGTAGAAGAAATGAAATTAACGAAACAGTAGTTATCTTAAATTGGCATGAATTTAAGTGAGGGAGTATCAACCCTTTTCCCCTTTTCCCTTAAAAAAAAGTTCTAATTTCTAAATATTTTATATTGAAAACTGACATCAATCTATGAAATTTAAAAGTTAAGCATTCTCGGGTCCATTTCTATGCAGTTTTAAATGTTAAATTATCAACAATAAATATTAATATTTTTATCATTTTCTTTGTTCATTAAATAATAGGCATTTGTGAACATTAAGTTCCTGGACAAGAGTTGGGGTAGAAATCAATCAAACAACTTGTTGTCACATTAAAATTATCATTTGAGAGATCTTAGCATTCTCAAAATCAATTTAAATTCATATTTACTTATTTGATATTTATCTCACCTTTATTACTTTTTAAGCAATTCAAGATGGGAAACATATATAGTACTCCTTCCTCCTGTTTTTTCCCCCACAACAACCCACGGGCTGGGTTAGGTTAAGAGAGAGTGACTGACCCAAAGTCACCCAGCTCGCTTTCATGCCTAAGTAGAACTAGAGCTCATGGTCTCCTGACTTCTGGCCTAATGTTTTAACCATTAGATTAAACTGGCTCTATAGAATATCCGCAGAGCTATCCATTCCTGTCTTTTGCAGCACCATAGAGACAATCTATAGGAGTCTTGTAGTGTCCTAGAGACAATCAAATCCTCCATGTCCTAAAGATATTTAGACTTTCCTACATCTGTATGTACGTTCACACAATTGAACATTTTTCTCTATGACAAATTCTTGTTGCATTTCCACAACCCCCTCAAACTTTGGTACTATGTTATTTAAACTACTATGTCTTTTTTCAGTGAGAAAATAAATGGGCTCTTGGTTTTGGTATCTCAGAAATTCCAGCTAGATCAGGTATGTTGGAATACAAGTATAGGTCTTGATAAGTGATATTGCAACATTTGTTCTTTGTGCTTTTATTTGTATATGGCTGATTAACCATTCCACAAGCTTTTAGTTCATTAAGGGTGCAATCATATCTATTCATTTGAGACTAAGTCCAATGGGTTCAATTAACAGCTATGCATAAATTTGCACAATAAACTAAATAATACATCTTAGCTTTTTCTGTGCATCATGATCAGCCCAACACACACATAAAATTTACCTAACACTTAAAACAAAAGTAAAAAATAAAATTAGCAGGAGAATAATGCAGAATTTCAATGTTACAATATAAAATTGGTATGGTAGAAACCTGGCTTTATCAACTGTTACTTTTTATAGTCAAACAGTCTTACAATTTTTAAACATTAAAAAGTAATTGCAGTGTTCTACTTTAAGAATACTGACAATATTTGAAAAATAGATGTACTGTACCTACGTCATTTAAAATAAAAAAAGGAAAAGGAAATTATGTGGATTAATCAAACTGTACAATCAAAGTGTCTCTTGAAGGATAGTATAAACATAGCAAGTCAGCTTGGAACTCTTTACAGTTTAAAATTCCTTTGATATCTATTTTGGTGAATTATCAGGAATTTACCATGAACATGATTAAATATTTGTACTATGTATCCTTAAAATTATATTATATTAATCAAAATCTTTCTAGACCAATTTGGAAATGTTATAAACAGCTTCATATATATTATGATCACTGGTATTTACTCTCTTACAAAGAATGGTGCTAATCTAGAGGAAACAAATCCATTTTTGTTGTTTTATATCAGATTTATTATAACAGAATACTGCACATATAAAATACTATTTTCTTTGGATAAATGCTATTTGAAATATGCAAATAAAAATTATGTTTATTATTTATAATAAAATTGAACATAAGAATAAAATGTAATCAATTCATTAAGGATGGTTTACTCATATTTGTTCTCAATTTTAAGTTTATATTGTCAGGATTCCAACGGATGCCTAGTTTCAAAAGAAATCAAATTATTTATTAGGAGCAACATGTTGGCACTTTTCCCAAGTGCAGTCAACTCTGCCCTATGTAATTCACTGCCCACATATGACCCTGTTTTCCCCCTCCTCCCAGGGTGTGTCATATATCACATTCTCCAATGGAGCACTTTTGCAGGCTGTAGAAAACACGCTTCCCTGGCTGGCTCTGGTAACCTGGGACACAATCTGGAGAAAGATACGTGTGGAATGTGCTTTTGGTCATAGCAACTGAGCTGCTCCATCAGATCTCCCCCCTCCTTTTTATGGCAACTCAAGAGCAGACCAGGAATGCTTTATGAGTTAACATATTTTAAGGAAATAATTCACAATAAATTACGGTAAAACTTTGGTTTAATGGATCCCTATTTAGTGAAATTTGGAGGCAATGCACCTTTTGTCCAGTGACCATCTGGACAAATAAGAGACAAATTATTTGTAATATAAATCAGTAGTCCAGATGAAAGAGTTAAATGTTATGTTAATTTTACCTTTTTTTGATGACAGCTGTGGTGATTCTTGTTATTTATATAATGACATAGTTTCCAACATTATTTCTAATAATATCATTATATAAATAGAGTAACATGATGTAAATGATGCATGATTCATATTTAATGTACAATGGGAACTAACCAATATTCTTCCTTTCCAATTTGTTCATTAAACTGATGTTTTATTGTACTTGCATTTTTACAAATGCATGCTTGGAAAGAAATATTGATTATGCATGTTTATAATGGCTAATGTGTTGACTAGCCTTTCATCAAAATTTGTATGCATTCTCCTAGTCTAGTGCATTTGACTTGTAATTTAGATATGCAAATAGGTAACTGAAACAAACAATGCTAAAAAAAAATCTAATTTATCATGTTTGAGGTTCAATCATACTGGGAATGGCACAGATCTAAAATGTGCCACTCTGCCATGAATTCACCTTCAGTTACAATTTTGACAGATCTTCCCGACAGCTGTAATATCACCACAAGCCAGGATCTGGGGCTGAACAGCAATTATTAAAATCAATATAACATCAGCTACTATTTAAAATTGCCTTAAATCTTGTAGTAGAACCAATTTCCCCATTTGTCTTACATTCTGTCTCACTTTTAAAATAACGTAAACCTGAATTTAAACATGAATAGAAAAGACACACAATAAACATTCCATTCCGTAATGGAGGGCACTGTTTTAACAAAAAATAATAAGGCTATCACTTATAAAGAACTTCACTGGCTTTTTTTTTTATGAATTTGACACTTCTGCTCTGCACTGACACAAAAGGAAAGAGAAGATGAGAAGTCTGGAGTAGGACTAAAATGCTGAAAGCAAGATAGAATTATACAAAGACACCAACTTACTCTTTGCCCCTGAGAAAGGGACACAGAAGGGTGACCTTGAATGAGATGTGTAATCTTAGTTAATCCTTGTTGCAAATATGTGCACAGGAGGGGAAAAAAACCAGCATGTCACTTAAAAACCCTGATCACATAGATTCGCCTACATATGTATGTACATGCATATTAAATGTAATGTGGCAGTAGTTCTATTAAAAATAAATATCACAGCAAAGACTCTTTACAGATACAACTTAATTCTATGTTGCCTTTCCTGAATTTCATACATCGATGTCTTATGTCACTTCTTAATGGCAACAGTGGAGACTCACTGGAGAGTTTGTATGTGCTGGTCAGATCACCCTGCCTCTATCTCCTCTCTGTTGCCCATATGTCCTTTCTCAGTTTTGAATTGTTTATAATAGGGACCGTCGATTTAAACATACATCAAACTGAAGGGACAGGGTTTAAAATATGGAAGATTATTTTCTTCTCCCATAAAAGCTACGAAAGGAGAGGAAGGGAGGGAAGGAAGGAGGAAGGGAGGGAGGGAGAAAGGCAGGGAAGGAGAGGGGGGAGGGAGAGAGAGAGAAAGAGGGAGGTAAGTTAATCAAAAACAATTAGGAAACTGCCTTCACTCTTTTAGCAGCCTCTTGTAGAAAGAGTGTTTTGCATACCTAGAGGTGTGTTTCCTCCCCATCTCTTTGAATTACCCAAGTGGTCATCAGAATGGCGCTCGGATGAAAACGTGATGCTGAAGGAGCACTTGGCTGCTTGAGTTGCTCAGAGCACTGCCACTATAATTCAATAAGAAGAGAATAAATGTTAAAGTGGGCATTCTGGGACAGTGGCATCAAGGTCTTTCTTAGCAACTGCTGCCCTCTTCCTTCTTCCCTCTAGGCAACAGACAGTCTCTATGACATCTGTGTTACTAGATACACCAAGTTATTCAGCCAACTGTTGGCCTAGACAAGCCAACTTAAAAATATAGTGCAAATAGCAAGGGATGCACAGAATGTGGAAATGGCAACAAACAAGGTGGCTGAGGACTTTTATCTGCTTACATAGTTCGGTTCTTAACAAATAAAGCAGCTAGGAGCTTCTTGGTACAATGATCCTATTAGAGCACAAAAATTATATTAAAGCCAAATTTTGAACTTTTAAAACAATGAGCTAGAGATTTGTTATATGTGTGTGTGTGTCTTTGTCTGGGCATGCACAGAATTAAATTCCAATTCAAGGTGTCCCCAAACTGACTTTATCAGTGTACCCCAGTATATATTAACAACTAAAAATTATTTCACGTGATGTTATTATAACAACATACTTCAGTGCTGAATATTTTACATACCATTCAAATATTTACAACTTGGCATGATGGCTATTCCAAATGCACCATATTTTGTTTAATGTAATAATGTATGGAGGATTTATTCCTGTGGTTTTTGCTTCAGTGTTAAAAAACAAAGAAAAAGAAATGATGACCAAGAATCTGGCGGGGCAGATGTTGTACGGGAAAGTATGTTGTGAGCCTGGTGTTTTTCAAACAAAACTTCACAGGTTAGTACTGTGTTGAATTATATTGATCTTATTTGAAGATGGCAAATTGGATCAATTCTAATCACATATATATGGGAAGCAAGCCCCATTCATTCCAATGGGTCATTTCCAGTTGAGAATAGGATTGCAGTTTGATTTATTTGTACTGGGTTCCCATTGAGGGAAAAAAAACCATGGGGCTTAAATTGTCATGACTAATGTTTGTTGATTTTCTACAGGACCTAAGTTCAACTAAGTTTGACTACAATTCATTTTGTGCTCCCTAGGTTATGTTTGTTACCTTTACCAAAAAGAAGGTTTTAGCAGTAAACTTGAAAAAAATGTGCAGAATAGAAATCCTTAGTGGCTACCCTTTACCTGGGAAGCATAACAGCTGGAAGTCAGCAGAAGGAAGAATGACAAGGCATTAACCTGAAAGTGCTATTCATTGCATTTAATATTAATACATACACAGTTTATTCCGCTGTTGCTACTTTGTAAAATAAATTAGATTGGGATACAGGAGAGAACCACCATTAAATTACTCCCAATTAGCCCCTGTGGTGTGCCTCCAACATTGGGAGAAAGATTGTCCCTAGTACAATGACAAAAAAGACCAACAGAAGAAATTCCCTTGGCTAATTTTCTAGCCAGCAGCCACTGTTTCTACTAGGAAAGAGAGAAGAAGAGAGAATGTGATATAATAAATTATGACTTGCTCTGCTGGTACGAAGAAATTATGACTATGCTTGGGGGATCTAAGTATAGGTATATACCCATCCACACTATGAAGTAAGGGGGTAGAAGTCAATCCAGATTGCTCTGATCCAGATTGCTCTTGAATCTTTAGTAGATTCAAGCCTACTTGAATTAAGATGAATCATAGGGCTTTAGTTGTTCTAGCAGAAATCAGTATAAAGAGAAAAATTTCGACACAAAAGTATGCCATACAAATAGCCCACAATGTACAGTATATTCAAAGAAGCTTGAAAATAGCTCAGCATACTTATATTTGCATAAGCTTTCAAAATATGAAACTAACTACAGCCAAGATATAAGTTCAGTGTAGTCGATCATAGGAAACAACACAAAATCTTAATTTTTGTAGGCTTCTGAGCAGGTGAGAAATAACAATGTTGGATCGGTCTGCATTTACCAGATGAAATTACTGAGCAAAGCTAAATATCATAAGCTAAATATCAAATAAGCCATAAATAGGAAGCACTTTTACTATCCATATGCTGCGATAGGATTTCAATCAAAATGCACGTATTGCCAAACATTTCCCATCCAGGTTTGGGTTTGGGTTAAAAGAAAGAAAACTAATACAGATTTCCCAGACCTGCCAAACTGGTGGATAATACATATTGCAATCAGGCAATTTGGAAGGATATATCCAAACATGTCAAACAGGAGAAGGACAAAGTCAAGCTTCCCAGTAAAAAATTTTTAAGGTTAACATAAACAGAACTTGTCCAGAATTCCCTGAAAGAATATATTGCTCAAGAATTCTTCTGAACTGCTCCCACATAGACACATACTCAAGATGGAACATATTTAAGTAAAGGCCAGTCAAATTACAGCAGTGTTGGTACAGATGAGCAAGTAAGAAGCTGGCAGATATTTATTTGGAAAGTGTCCCTATGAACCTAGAAACCAGATGCAAACCTAGGAACCAGACTTATATTGATTTGAAAATCAATGTCCCAAGTATACTGTTTAACAATACTTCTGGTGGACAGAGGCTATCCAATGGAAGCCCTATGGAGTGACGCTTGTTAGTGTTTCGTTTTTAATCCAGTTTTATTAAAAGTGATTAACTTTCTTAAAAGTGATCTCCAACAGAAAACTGACCTACAAGCAATCCCATCCCAAAACAACTTTATTCAAAAGTTAAAAAGATGATACCAAACTCTGGCTTTGTAGGTAAATGAGGAAGCTGTGTTAAGAACTCATGATGAAAACCATTTGTCTTATATACTTTTATATGTATATAAATCAATTGTAATGATATATTCCATAGCCAGACTGTCATTTATTTTGTCTATTCCATTAAATTTCCTTTTTTTTTAAAAAAAAAAAAGAATAACTCTGATTTTATTTACAGATTTATTGTTTCTTAATTTCTTTTACTGGTTGATTATGTGTCATCAAGTCATTGTTGACTCTTAGTGACCACATGGATAGATTTTCTCCATGACATTCTGTCCCTAAACATGGTCCTTCAGATCCTCCGAAGTGCACTTATCACTACTGTCACTAGGTCTATCCACCTCACTGGTCTCCCTCTTCTTTAATTAATTAATTAATTTAAAACATGTATATACCCTCTCATCTTATATTAAACTATGGATGACTCCCAATCAACAATTTGAACAACAGTTCTACATTGCCTTTTGTAAATGTATTATAAAATCTACTGTTTGTCCTGCTTCTTATATATTTTATGAAATAATACTATCAAAATAATAGTAGAAATCTGCCCTGTATTTTTGCCTGTGTTTTCCCAACCTGATATGCTTCAAATAGTATTGGACTATTATTCTCTTTAATAGCTATGCTGGCTGGGACGGTGGGAGTTGTGAGGAAAGGTCTTGTGTTAAATAAACATAGTTTCAGTTATAAGCTACATTCATACTTTTCCATTAACTACCATCTACTGTAGTTCTAATATATGTTGTGCTGGAGAAAGAAATAACACGCGATTCAATCATTTATATCTCTGTTGTACATGAATATTATTACTGTCAATGCTCCTCTTATTTATCAGGTTCGAGGCATCCATTTTGTTCACTGCAGCAGTAGCACAAACACAATTACAAATTGGCTTCAATATTAATTGGATGAGCACTACTAAATTGCTTCCAGTAATGGCAATAGTACCTTATGCCCAATATGGACACATTGTTCCAACTGATGCTATCTTGTCATTCGATTATTGGGGACGTATCACTTCCATGTCTGATTTGTAGCAGGCTGAAGTAGGGAATGGGGCATGTAGCACATTGCCAAGTTTATCATAATTTTTAGGTGGTTCAATTGAGCTGCAGGGGGACATCTGCTTGCCCAGAGAAAGCAGATGTTTCATCATGATGCAAAGATCTGCCAACAAAGAAATAACAAATGGAGAAAGAATGGAAATTTCCTCTCTGTTAAAAAAAAAGCCAGTAGTGTTAGACAAAGTTGATTTTAATATACTGAATTGAAACATTTTGTTTCAGTCAATATAATAGCAGCTCAACTGACCACACATTTATCATAGTTAGTTAATCTTTTTTTTTGTATGGTTATCTTTGTGCCTAGATGAGTATTGGAACTGGAGTTATTCCTCAGACAGATATTTCTTCATTCAAATTTAGTGCCTTTTATTCTGATCCTATGTGGCGATTCCCCCTTCCGCCCCCTGATTTTATTTCCCCTTGATTCACATAATTTTTATTTTTTTTAGAATTATTTTCAAATTCTTGCCAATCTCAGGATGAGTGTGGCAATGACAGCATCAACACAAATCCATTGATTCTTTTTGGAAAGAACTCAGAACTCTTTGCCTTGAAGACAAGGCTGATCACGAGTTGTGATAAAAAGAAAAAAGTCAAACTGATGGCTGTGATGATGCAACGGAACTTTTGCTGATTTTTCTGATATGTACCACACACTTATTGCACATAAAAACCAGGTTTGATTGCAGTATCATGGCCGTCATCTTGACTTCTTTTACCATACCCCTGTGTCTTATTGGGAACATCCTAATTACTAAGGTAAAAGATTTGTCATTTTTAGATGGGTGAGACTCAGAATGGTTTAGGCCAGTGGTTCTCAACGGACCCCTGGGGGCCATGATGTCATCATAGGGGGTTGTGAAGGCTTGAAGAAATGGTATGATTTAAATCTTAAGTTATGTCTTGGTGGTCCATGGCCACAAAAGGTATTTAAAAGGGAGCCAAGGTGAAGAAAAAGTTGAGAACAATAGGTATTCAGAGAGGCATGTGTGGAAAGGTCTTCTGAAGTCAAGTTCTACTCTTGGGGAATTCATGGACACATACTTTTGTTCTCAACAGTGTGTAAGTGGTTAGTCTTCTTCCAGGATTTTTCTTGATTAATTTACAGCTCTGGCATCCTCTGGTAGTGTCTCAGTGCAGTAGGCAGATACAACTCTGTTTAGCTCTAAGCCTAGAGCTAAAGCCATCTCCTTGGAGC
The DNA here is from genome assembly GCF_049901715.1 of Pseudonaja textilis. Taxonomy (NCBI): domain Eukaryota; kingdom Metazoa; phylum Chordata; class Lepidosauria; order Squamata; family Elapidae; genus Pseudonaja; species Pseudonaja textilis. Next base: position 76,820,869 of record NC_141992.1, read on the forward strand.
TCACTTCTCTTTACTCATATCTCTGACCTGGCTATGGCTGCTTTTGGCATAGGATATTAGTAAGCGTGACAATGTAGGATCTTCTACTTCAGGGAGATTCAGAATGATCCTCTTCCTGAGGAATAAAAATGAGACGCACCCTGCCAACTCACTTCAGAAGAAGATGACATTCAGAGGTACCATTGATCCCGGTGATAAGCAGCAAACAGAAACGCATGGTTCCTAAATATGCTTCAATGGTCATCTATGGAGATTCTCAGTCATCCAGGTCATGGTTGTCCCAAAAGTGCTTTTTCAAGAGGCAGCTGGACTTTCTTGTTTTTCTTTGAAGATGTTTTGCTTTTCAGAGGAGGAAGAAAATTCTGCCTTAAGAAAGTTCAAAGCATTTGTAAATATCCATCTCATCCTGGACATCCTTCTTTCTGAACTATTACCATCTGGCAGATGGTACAGAACAATAAAAACAAGGACAAATAGGTTGAAAAACAGCTTCTATTCCAGAGCAGTAACTATATTGAATTCTACTGTATAGTGTAATACTAATGCAATATCAGGGGTTTTCAATTCAATTGTATGGATGTGAAGGATGTCTGTTTTATTTTTTATAGTTTTCTTCTGTATTATGTATGATGTACACTGAAGATGGCATTTAACTTCATTGTACGAAGTGCAGTGACAATAAAGTAAAGTAAATTGAAGAAGAAGAAGAAGAAGAAGAAGAAGAAGAAGAAGAAGAAGGAGAAGGAGAAGGAGAAGGAGAAGAAGAAGAAGAAGAAGAAGAAGAAGAAGAAGAAGAAGAAGAAGAAGAAGAAGAAGAAGAAGAAGAAGAAGAAGAAGAAGAAGAAGAAGAAGAAGAAGAAGAAGAAGAAGAAGAAGAAGAAGCTTCTTGGATGAGAAGTGAAATGGCTTCAAAGAAAAAAACAAGAAAGTCTTCAATGGTTGATGAAGGCATTTGCTTTGGTAGTTCCTTTTGGCAGTTTTCCCTTTCAGATGCATTCCTCATTTCTCATGCCCTTATGTTTGCTTTCCATTTGCAAACATAAGTTCATCTAAGCCTCAGACACATATTAGTGGGCCTTGATAATCACATGCAGAGCATGTGCAATGTAGGTCATAAAATCAGAAGGAAAACATGACCAGAGTATTTATTTTTATTAAGAGAGACTCTCATTGCATATTTAAAATGCGGTGCATGGCCAATCATCATTTTTGCATCACAAAAGTTAATAACATAAGAATGATGTGGGGGGGGAAAAGCCAGAGCAATTTAGCTATACCTGTACAGTAGTAAGCTATCCAATATTATCTGTTTTAATCTCTTTGTTAGAAGATTGTATATCATCATTACTTTTTATCCTGTGAAATGAACAGTGGTTTTAAAATGAATATGAAAAGGCTGATTTGAAGGATTATAAATTCACCTCAAAGTTGTTCTATGTTTATGAGTAATAGTGAAGAGTTGTTATATTGTTACAGTAATATAATAATAATTGAATTGAATAGAATTCTTTATTGGCCAAGTGTTATTGGACGCACGAGGAATTTGTCTTGATGCATATGCTCTCAGTGTACATAAAAGAAAAATACATTCGTCAAGAGTCAAGAATAATAATTGCTCTGCATCAAATAGCCATATCTAATGGCAGTCTCTTTATTACTTAATGTACAAAGTTAGATATGCTTAAACTGCTTGGACTGGGATAAAAAATTGGCCCCAAATTCATAAAATTGACAATGTATTTTGAAGAAATTGTTAAGGAAATGGTTATGTTTTAAGCAGTTTGGATTTGTTCATTTAATTTCATATGAACAAAATCCCATTGAATTATGTTGATCTGATCAATTGTATTCAATAAATATTGAAAATATGAATTTTCAATATTTGATTCCTCATTTCTCTTCACCTGAAGAAATGACAATATGTGGGATTAAATCTTAGTTCTGTTTTCAAGCACATCAATACTTTAAAATCTATTTTGTTTTGCAAAAAAATGTTGTTTTGAAATTAACACTGCCATTTTAAAACAACCTTAATGTTAATATGGTTATAGATTTTCCCGGCTTTCCATAGATCATATTCTACAATTAAAATTCTAACTACACTTAGAATTGCTCTGTGTGATGTTTTTCCTAAGCAAACAGGGCTTTAGACTGTGATTCTATGTACTCTTACATGCAAGTAATTTATTCTAATGTTTATTAAACTTGCTTTCCAACAAGCCTTCTATTATATAAAGCCAAGTTCCTATATGTCTCTAAGCCAGGATTAAGTTTGGTTAACATCCCTCTAAGCCATGGTTAACATGATTTATTGAATGAGCTGCAATTGAAACTGTTTGCACAACAAGCTAATATATGACTCATGGAATACAAATAATAGTCGTTAGTTTTGCACAGCACATCCAAGCTAACAAATTGCATCTGTACAACAAATAGCCTATGTATTGTTTTCTCATCTTCTCCAAGTAGTTGTGAAAATAAAAAAATTAAATGAGTAAAGAGACCCAAGCACAGAATTTAGCTATCTATGTTATAGGTGGACCTTATTAAATCAAGGTAGATAATTGAAACATTGCTCTTGTGTTAGTGCCATCTGTTGGAAGAAAAGTAGAATATAAATTCCAGATTCCCCACAAATCACTGATTCTGATTCCTATGGAGGTATTTGCAGGGATTAGAACTAGGTATTTATTCACTCTCTACTCTGAGAGAATCTGAAATCCATGATGAGGTGAAATCTCATTTCTTGCCTTATATATTGGTTTTTATGCACAAGTAACTATCAAGATAGGAGACTTCCTGGATTCTTCCAAGGCCCTTTCTTTGGGACAGGCTGAGTCAAATATTCTCAGAAGACTCTGGGATTTACCCCTACCAAAGAAAGCCACTTTATAGAAGTTCCGCCAAATATTCACCACCAGTTAAGAAAAGGAAGAAGCGCTTTCATCCATATCATATAAATGGTACTCTGATATGGGGCATACAAAGTGATTATTATGCCAATATCACCAGATATCACTACAGTACAATCAAAAACAAACACACAATCATACTCTTTATCGTAAAAGAAAAATGATAGCAGAAGAATTGCAACCCCAAGAAATACAATATGGAGGAGGAAACTGTTGAAATGGATTTCATTAATGGCATCTGCCCCAAACTTTGATGATGTTAAAATGAGGATACTCATGAAGTGACATTATTATACAAATAATGCAGTTGCGTTCTTGGGTCCACATGCCTGACATACATTCTTCAAGTCATAGTATTTCTATGGTGATTTCATGTATGTCTTATCACCGGACCTCTTTCTTCCCTCATTGAAGCCCATGGTTTCTACTCTTCTCCTTTTCTTTATCACAAAATAGGAGGGAAATTTACACACAGCAGTGCTCACTCCAATTGACACTTACAATTCTTGCTAACATATCCTTAGTAGCAGATGAGTGCTCTACCACCACACATATTTTTTATTAGCCTAAGGATTTGGAGGAGCTGTAGACCATCCGGAAGGGACATTGTTGTTTATCTTGATGTTAGATTGAGGCTCAGCAGTGTCTTATTTTGTTCTTTGTCACTTTCAGCTCAATTTTAATGGTAAGATAATTTGATTTTCTGGGAAAAATATAACTAATAAATATAAAGAGCGAACTTAAAAAATCTTGACCATGCATGCTTAGGGCCCTTGGAAATAACATAGCTTGCATACTTTACCCCATGTCACTTGGGTTTTTCATAGGACTACAGTTTAAGCTCAGGGTGAGCTCCAGATATTATCACTGGATTTCTCCTGCCAAGAAGGAAAGGTCTTAGGGGATTTTCAGCCTCAGAAGTCAAAAGATATTTTGCTCCTAGATGCTCAAGAAGCGAGACAGCTAGAGGTGTTTTTGTCCAGCTTAAAATGGTACAATATATATTGACTTGTCAAGAGAGTTAAGAAGATGACAGATCGCAAAATATATGCCATGTCTGTATGTATACATGCTGGGAATACTGGGAGTTTAGTTCCACCTCATCTGGAGGGCCCCAGGTGGGGAAGGATACTATAGCCCATGATATCTCTTGCAAACATGAGACTAAATGACCATACAAAAATATCTCCAAGCTAACCTGTCTAATTTTTTTCCTTAACGTGAGCTTCTGTGAATTATTCTATTTGGCTATTATTGGTTTTCCTTTTGATTACTTGCTTTATCTCACAGTGGTTGTCTGGCAAACTGTGATTTGAGGCAAGTTAACCAGTCAATCAATTTGATTATGTATATACTGTTCCCTTGCTGTACTGTAGCTTCCGTACTACAAACATGTCCAGATTGTCATTGCTTCCATGCCCCAATCCAACACAGAAAGTTTGAAGGTGATCTCCAACTATCTATGTAAACTGCTTTAAACAAGGAGAGAAAATTCACTGCCCACTTTAAGTTCCTGCAAGTTTTGCAATAATAAAAATCTCACTCCCATCCAGTTGTAATGGGTAGTGGGTATAATGGGTAAAGGTGCTGGTCTAAAAGCTAAGTGAGTTCTAGTCCTATCTTAGGCAGGAAAGCTGGCTGGGTGACTTTGGGCCAGTCACTCTCTATCAGTCCAATTCATTTCACTCAGCTTGCTGCTGTGGGGAACATAAGAAAGAGTATTGGTGTGTTTATTGCCTTGAGTTGTACTGTATATGAAAAAAGGCAGGAAAAAAAAACCTGAAACAAAATCCAGTAAGAGAGCCAGCGTGGTGTAGTACTTAGGCGCCAATAAACAAGGAGTTCTAGTATCATGTCAGACATGAAGCCAGCTCAGTGATCTTGGGCCTGTCACTCTGGATCAGCCCTAGGAAGCAGCCAATGGCAAACCACTTCTGAAAAACTTGAAAGAAAAAAAATGGCGGGGAGTGCAAAATGGACTACAAACACACAAACATACACACTCCAAACAAAATGGAAATGAGATAAATTGCTTGCACCAGCCATGTCCATTTGTTGAGCAATATGCAACAATAGTCAAACAAACAAACAAGCACGCAAATGAAATCCCAGAGGTTCTTATAAGGAGGATATAGGAAGCACCACATGATCTTCCTATTTGAAATGGCTGAAGTCCAGGAGTCAGGATAAAGCAGAAATTTCAGCAGATAGGAAAATGGACCACCACCTGCAGATTGCAAAACATTTTACTATTTTCAAAACAAATGAACTATTTTTACTGTTGTTTCTTATACATCACAATTGACCCAGGAATACATCAGTTCAGCTCCCGAACAGAGCCAAAAGAACACCATAGTATCAAAGAGATTCAGAGGTGCTGTTTCTGAACCCCTCAGGCAGATGTACCCGAGGCCAAATCCTAAAGTCTTTCAACTTAGCTATAAATTATAATACATTTTTCTCATTAAAAATGGTGAACACAGAATATTGTTAGAGTTGGAGATAGTGCTTCATAACGTTTTCATTTAAAAAATAATTGGTCCTATGCCATCTATCTTTGCTTTGCTTCTTAATACTGGGGGTTTAGAAAAAAAGCCAGCAGAAATGTTTGGTAATGTGGCAAGAATACCTCAGATTTGCTCAGAGACCCACTGATTATATAATCGTTGTACATGGGATTGTATCTATTTGTCTTTTTTAAAAGAACAACAATTTAGGACATGGTTAAGTATGCAACCCAAAGAGATAGCAGACAGTTCATTTTCTGCATGAGATTCTGTTGTAGATTCACATCAGTTCAGTTATGAATACACCACTCTATGCCATATGTTATATGGCATCTTTAATGTCTTTATGAATATCACTTGAACTGAGTCTCTGCTATCAGCAAATTGACATATTGCATGTGTGGGACGCATCTCTGCTATGGTGTAGAACAAGGGTGTCAAACTCTATTTCAGTGAGGGCCGCATCAGGATTGTGTTTGACCTTGGGGGGCAGGGGTGGGTGTGGCCAGAGTAGACATGGTCAGGGTGGGCATGGCCAGCTCAACATCACTCATGTTGGGGCACCTGTGGTGGTCAAGTGCTAAGGCAGGACTTCCCTCAGACCCTCCCTCACTCTCATTATAATCTCCTTCCTTCCTTCCTCCCTCCCTCCCTCCCTCTTTCTTTCTTTCTTTCTTTCTTTCTTTCTTTCTTTCTTTCTTTCTCTCTCTCTCTCTCTCTCTCTCTCTCTCTCTCTCTCTCTCTTTCTTTCTTTCTTTCTTTTTCTTCCTTCCTTCCTTCCTTCCTTCCTTCCTTCCTTCCTTCCTTTTCTTCTTTTTCCTTCCCTCTTCATTCTCCTTTCTTCTTCCTTCCCCTCTTTCCTTATTTTTCCTTCCTTGCTTTCTTCCCATCTTTCCTTATTTGTCTTTGTCTTTGCCTCCTTTCCTGTCCCTTCTTGCATGCTCAAATGCAAAAGGGGAAATAGTTATCCTTTTATTTCGTTTTTAGCTTGTTTTGGTAGCCTTCTGCTGGGTGCCCCCCAGCTCCATTTTAATTGACAGAGCACCGTGGGCCGGTCCTTTTCCAGGGAGGCCCTGAACGTCAGATCCAAGCACATCGCACCCGGGATGGATCTGGCCCGCGGACCTTGAGTTTGATACCCCTGTTGTAGAAGGTCCTGAATGGATCCTAATCATTAGCACCAGCTTCTGTTTTCTGATGAAGGAAAGTTGTTTAAACTACATGACAATACAGACATTAGTACTTCTCGGTATTAAGAGTTGATCACTTTTCTTTTTTTTACTGGGGATGGGCATTTCAGCTGCAACCCCATTCCCTGAGAATAATTACAGCTATTTAATTGTATTCATAATTTAGGATACACCTGGAAAATATGTTGTAAAATATCGAGGGGTTTTCTTTTTAATACTGCCATGCCATTTGCAAACTGTCACATTTATAATGCATCTTTAATCTTCTATGGTCTGCTAGAATTTTATATTAAAAGTCTGCTCTGTGCTTTAAATATTAAAGAATCTGCAATACTTCAAAAGGTGATAATGCCTGATGGTCTGGTACTGCTGAAATCTCAACAGCTAAATATATGGAGAAATGTTCAGTGGCCCTAGCTTAATTAAACATGCATGTGTATTTTCCAATGCAATATTTTTCTGCTTGTTAGGTTTTTGACAGACTTCCAAACAGGTCCAGGTGGAACAAAGCATGTAAACAAGCTTGTGAATGCAAGCTTAAAACGCTCAAATTAACACCTCCCTACAATTAATATGCAAATTGTGGGGCGGTGCTATTAATAAAGCCATTTAATGCAATTTATCATTTGGTGACATATCTTCTCCATGGCTTGTTTTCATCCCCCCCCCCCATTACATTCTGCCCACTTTAATTACAGGGGAAGAACAGGACACTGGAGATTTGCCATCTTATGGGAGGCTTTGAACTGTTTACAAATCTGCATGAAAAGCAGTACATATTGCAAGACTATGATTATAGTTTCAATAAGCCATTAACTTTAGAGGGATGAAATGGTTGCTTTGTTCCAGGCAAACGTGGGAAGTGCAACTTGAAAAGGAAGTGTGCCTGAAGACCATAGTCAGAAATAGGGTGAATTCATAGGCATTGGATCTGGACGAGACATTGTTTATTTGTTTTGCTTTCGTTTGAAGTACAGGTGAAACTCGAAAAATTAGAATATCGTGCAAAAGTTCGTTTATTTCAGTAATGCAACTTAAAAGGTGAAACTAATATATGAGATAGACTCATTACATGCAAAGCAAGGTAGTTCAAGACGTGATTTGTCATAATTCTGATGAAGATGGCTTACAGCTCATGAAAATCGCAAATCCACAATATCAGAAAATTAGAATATGACATGCAATCAATAAAACAAAGGTTGTACATAAAACAATATCAGACCTCTGAAAAGTATAAGCATGCATATGCACTCAGTACTTGGTTTGGGCCCCTTTTGCAGCAATTACTGCCTCAATGCGGTGTGTCATGGAAGCTATCAGCCTGTGGCACTGCTGAGGTGTTATGGAAGACCAGGATGCTTCAATAGCGGCCTTCAGCTCTTCTGCATTGTTCGGTCTCATGTCTCTCATCTTTCTCTTGGCAATGCCCCATAGATTCTCTATGTGGTTCAGGTCAGGGTCCAGAGTTTGCTGGCCAATCAAGCACAGTAATCCCATGGTTATTGAACCAGGTTTTGGTGCTTTTGGCAGTGTGGACAGGTGCCAAGTCCTACTGGAAAATGAAGTCAGCATCCCCATAAAGCTTGTCTGCAGAAGGAAGCATGAAGTGCTCCAAAATCTCCTGGTAGACGGCTGCGTTGACCCTGGACTTAATGCAGCACAATGGACCAACACCAGCAGATGACATGGCTCCCCAAATCAACACAGACTGTGGAAACTTCACACTGGACTCCAAGCATCTTGCAGTGTGTACCTCTCCATTCTTCCTCCAGACTCTGGGTCCTTGGTTTCCAAATGAGATGCAAAAGTTGCTCTCCTCAGAAAAGAGGACTTTGGAGCACTGAGCAACAGATTGGGTCTGTTTTTCTTTAGCCCAGGTAAGATGCTTCTAACACTGTTGGTTGTTCAGGAGTGGCTTGACAAGAGGAATACGACATTTGAAGCCCATGTCCAGGATCAGTCTGTGTGTGGTGGCTCTTGATGCACTGACTCCAGCCTCAGTCCACTCCTTATGAAAGTCCCCAACACTTTTGAATGGCCTTTTCCTGACAATCCTCTCCAGGCTGCGGTCATCCCTGCTGCCTGTGCACCTTTTTTCCCCACACTTTTCCCTTCTACATAACTTTCTATTAATGTGCTTTGATACAGCACTTTGGGAACATCCAACTTCTTTTGCAATTACCTTTTGAGGCTTTCCTTCCTTATGGAGGGTGTCAATGATAGTTTTCTGCACAACTGTCAGGTCAGTAGTCTTTCCCATAATTGTGATTCCTACTGAACCAGACTGAGAGACCATATAAAGGCCCAGGAACCCTTTGCAGGTGTTATGGCTTAATTAGCTGATTAGAGTGGGACACTTTGAGCCTAGAATATTGAACCTTTTCACAATATTCTAATTTTCTGAGATTGTGGATTTGGGGTTTCCATGAGCTGTAAGCCATAATCATCTCAATTATGACAAATCACAGCTTGAACTATCTTGCTTTGCATGTAATGAGTCTATCTCATATATTAGGTTCACCTTTTAAGTTACGTTACTGAAATAAATGAACTTTTGTACAATATTCTAATTTTTTGAGTTTCACCTATACATAGCTTGATATGCATAGGAAAACCATTTTACTTGAGATATCTGGCCATAAATGTTGCAGTATGGCAGCCAATACATGGTTCTCTTCTCTCATTACCAAAACCAATCTGCTTTTAAAACCATGCTGAAAATCCTCCACCTCTTTGCTAATCTTTCCATATGACAAAAAGACTCATCAATTAAAGTAGGTCAAGAATCCAGATTAGGGTTAGGGATATCAATCTCAGGAAACCCAAGGGTTCTTTTGAATCAATCTTCATCTTATTTATCCACATTCAGGTTCCTTCACCCATCATAAGGACCTCCAGGATGAAGGTTTGATATTTCTCTCTCTCTTTTCTTTTTAAAAAATATATATGTTGCTTGTTCTATGTCTATCTAGAGTTGCAATAGAACTTGCTTCTGAATAAGGATGTTTATAATTAGATTAAATAAAGAGAAGTTTTGTGACATATCCCACAATTCATGAAGTTAATAATTGTATTAACCTAGTAAACTAAAGGTATTTCTATCTACAGAGCAGAAATAGAAATTCCACATCTTGCATCAGGCCCTTAGCTCCTTTCTTACAAATCCTGCCATCATGAATGATTAGGTAAGACTTATTGCATTTCTGGAGGGATGTGTTTAAAAAATAAAACATACATATCTGCACATGTATTGTGTACAGAGTAAAAATTATTAATCTCTTTTTTATTTCCTCTTTTTTTATATTTGACTTATATTTTCCTTCCTTAACATGTCAGCTTTCTCTTCTGGGAGAGCTAATGCACTAATAATACTATGAATTTCTCTAGTGAGAATAACATTTCTATCTCTGCTGAATTCAGCCTTTCTCAAGCTGTGGCCACAGTGTCTGATTAAAATGTTATCTTAACCTCAGGACTGGGCTACAAGGGAATAAGTCAATTCACCTTGGAAAGGTTTATTAGGCCAACTGAAACCCTCCTAAATGGAAGTTGGTAGAAGCTGCCTCTGTAGTCAGTAATGGATTTTTTTTTTTAAGATGACAGGAAATACTATAGGAAACTAAAGCAAATGAAGACCCAAATTCCCAAAGGCACATTCTGAAGGAAATCAGAGCAACTGAAAAAGTAAATTTGTTGAGCCCTGGGATATCTCTCAGGTTTTTCTATTTTCTGTAGCTGGACATTGATGGCAAGTGGAATCCCTAAGCACCTCAGCTGTGGGCACATTTTAACATTGTAAGTCAGAGAAAGATGAACTGTATCACCTGAAGTAATGTTGGACGGTTGGAAATTGCTCCCTTTGCATGCCTGCATGGCCTTGACTCAAAATGTTATGACTTATTACAACTTTTTGCATACACACCCTCGTACACTCGCACACAAACACAAAACTCAGAGTGCCATTTATGTATGTTAACTTTTCCAGCTGCAATAAGCACATTCCTCCCCTTCACTCTCCCTCTTCCCTTCCCGTGTCTAATGCAGTTGAAGACAGAAGAGAAGATGCAGTCAGTTTCTATGAAATCAAAGCTCACCTCTGCCTCTTTTACTTTTTGGCATCTTTTAAGGCTATGTAGTCAGACTAAATAATGGGACATAAATCATAAATTAGCTCAGTGTGGCATATTTGCCATTGCTGTTGCGCTCCTTCGAAATAATTTCTCCTAATTCTAGTGAGTTAAAAAAATTAAAACAAAAAGAATCAGGAATTTTATGTGTGTTACAACAGAGGAGAATCAGTTAGTATATTCCCCCATCCTCAAAATGATAGATTGAGCAACACTGCAGTTAACCAGTTCACTGCCTGATTGCTTTTAAATAGCAATCTTATCATTAAATGGATAAAAGCTCATTCAAATAGGGTACCATCACCCCATGTATGTATGTATGTATGTATGTGTGTATATATATATATATATATGGCATTCAGCTTTGTTCGGGTATTTTCCCACGTCATTGTAGTTGTGCTTTTAAAGTTGTAGCAACGTTTCGGCAGAATCTCATCTGCCATCATCAGGCTTCTGTACAGTGCAATGTGCTGACTCTGTAAACCACTTAGAGAGGGCTGTAAAGCACCGTGAAGCAGTATATAAGTCTAAGTGCTATTCTATTCTCTTGGAGATTCATAGGATTCTTTTTCCTATGAGCTATTTTGACCCATGAGGTGAAGGACAAGAGTCCGATGAGAGAAAGAGTCTTCATGGGCTACTCAATGTACACATGTGCCTGTTTTTCACCTGTCCTATTGTGAGTCACACAAGTTTCTGGATTTAAGAACCCCCCTCCCTTTCTCTCAATCTTTCTCTTCAAGATTTTACTTCAGATAGATACAATGAACATCAGTTAGCATTATGTAATAATTATGCTAGGTTCCGATGCCACATTCAGTATCTACATCTACTTAATGTAACAGTCAACTCCAACACTGCAAAGAACAACTCCCTGGCTATTGTGCCATCTACTGTGTAAGGAATACTTTTGTGTTCCATGCCCTTTGGTGTGTGCAAACTTGATTTCATAGTTATGGATTTTTGAGAACTGCATTCTACATGCTATATCTAAAAGAAAGTTCAAGTGATTCAGAAGGAAACAATTATCCTATAAATTCTGGCTAGGCTGGCTACACTTCTCAATTAGCATCTATACATGCAAGGGTTAAGATCAGTGGTGGGGTTCTAATTTTTTTACTACCAGTTCTGTGGGCGTGGCTTGTTGGGCATGCCCGGGAAGGATACTGTAAAATCTCCAGTCAGAGGTGGTATTTGCCGATTCTCTGAACTACTCAAAATTTCTGCTACCGGTTCTCCAGAACTGGTCAGAACCTGCTGAATACCACCTCTGGTTAAGATGTGTTCCACTGCTCTGAAGTTAATAGATTCATGTTTAATAAATCTCTGCTTGGATACCCTTCACCAAAGCTGTATAGCATAATGTCCTAAAGCCCTGACAAATCTAAGTTCCCAAATAATCCTCATTATACTAGTATCTTCTAGTATAAATTATTGGCCCTTTGTGCAAATGTATTGTCAAAACATACCATCCATATGTTAGATCTGTCTCTTTTTTAGAAAATTGAACATGGTGAAGGAAATAAGCAAAAATAAGAAAGTATCACCTTCTATAATTAGGTCTAGCCCAGCCTTTCTCATCCTGGTGTTTTCTAGCCATATTGAACAACAATGAACAACTATATCTGAAAGATATGGACTGTGTTGTGCTGGAAAAAAATTGATACAAGGATCTACTTAAAAATCTGCAAATAAGGGACTGATAAAGTATTACTGATAATCCAATAATTTTCAATAATCCCCAAGTGGATCCTACTTTTCATTAAAAGCAAAAATGTTTTTTTTTTATAAAGTCAAGCATTATGTATTTTTTATTCTTTCAGTGTTTTCTTTTCTGTAGGGATTTTTTTAATGGATTACAGTGTTTATTCTTTTCAAAAAGTACAAGTGAGGACTAATGGTGTTTCAGCTGAGACACTTTTATTGGAGGGGAGTTAGGATTGTATTGAAGGGCCATTCACAGAAATAAAAATAAAAAAACCCAAAAATGTGGGGCCATGCCCATGCCCGGTTTAGCGAAGGTACGTCACATGATGCTGCTGTGATGTGAGTTTGACACCCCTGCATTAGATTTTGGGTGCCAGCATCTAAATTGCCTAATTGTACCGTTGTCAAAAATCTATGAAAATATATTGATAAAGTAAGGTATTTTATATCACTTTTCAGCCATTTTAAAAAGGCAGACCAGTAATATATGACTGGGTTCAGTTCTAAATTGTGTTTTCTCAAAGTAATCTGAATAACTGAAGATGCTTGAATACTATCTTTGAAAAGATAAAAACATTTCTGCCCCTACCCTAATCATTCTTACTTGAAATGTTTAGTATGAGGGAGAGAACTTCCCAATGTTGAATTCAAGGGCTTGCTGGAAAGTCTTCTTTTAAAATAGTTTGTGTGTGTTTGTATGTAAGTTTATGTATGTGTGGTTTTTTGAAAAGCTTATGAAAATTCAGAGAAGGATGCAATAAGAAGTCAGGAAGAGAGGAATCTACATGTTAGATCTGATCCAACTCATACCATCTATTGAGCCTGCAAGACTTCATTGTTTTTACAGTTTACTTTTTATCCAAAGTAATATTACCAATTTGTTTCTAAGTTACCATAGGTGGTGCACTAACTATACAGCAACCTCACCAAACTGAAATGTTTAACTGCTACTCATGGATATATGTTTCCTTGCTTTGTGGTGGAGTATATTGAACTGAACCACACAGCAAGAAGGAAAGAACCTTTCACAGATTATCTGGGAGTTGAATTATGTCAACTGGACTTCTTTTCTTTTTGGTCTGAAACATTTTGCTGCTTATCCAAGTAGCTTCTTCAGTGTGAGCAAGTTGCTTAGAGGAACCCCAAATATGTCGTCCAGGAAAGTTTCATTTCTCACCAAATCTGAATAGGCTTGCTAAGCAGAGAGTCATAACTCCTAAATCTTTTATTCTAAGTGTGTCCTGCCTGGTGAAACCTTGAAAAGGTCTTGCTCTTCCTGGACACTGATGCAAGAACAGCATAAAAAACAGGGGACAGGTTGTGTCTGAGGAATTCATCCACCTCTATTGGATTCCACTCCAGCATAAATGGATTCTTTCACTTCTCTCTCAAATATCTATCTTCACTGTCCAAAATGTGAAAATTATGGTTCTCAAAAGAGTGTCCCTTTTCCTTTAAATGAAGGCATACTGCTAATACAGGTCCTGGGTGTTGTTCCTCTTGTGCTTGGTTTCTTCAGTGTAGAGCTCTGAACTCTGCTCACTGCACTGGACTGCACACACTACTTTACTCTTCCTATGTTTTGATATACAGTAGAACGTCTGGTCACGACCATAATTTGTTCCATAACTTTGGCAATTTCTTCATCTTCTAATGTTTCAACTTCAGAAATTTCTGGGTCAAGGGTCGTGTTTGATCATCACCTGAGTATGTGTTCATGACCAGATTCAAAAATTTTGTAAAATTTTTGGTCGGAATCCAATTTGATCATGGTCAGAAATGTTCATGACTAGAGGTTCTACTGTATGATCTTTAGGATGGACAGACCCACCTAAAAAGAAAAGTTTTAGGAGCAGCTACTCATAACATTCCCTGCACACTCACCTAAGTGAGCCTATTCGGATTAGGTGAGAAATGAAGCCACCATGGAGGACATATATGGGGTCCCCCTAACCAAGGTGTTCAGACTGAAGAAGCTACTTGATACCAAAACAAAAAGAAGTTCAGTTGCCAGGACTCAACTTCCAGACAACTCAACCTGAATGACTGAGAACCTTCGTCAATATTCCTTCGCAGAATGTTTCCCACCGGAATGACAGAATGATTTTTCATTGGAAAACAGTCTTTGAAAGATAATCCAAAACTGAGGGCAGCTGCTACAAAGCTGGAGAGTTGGCTTTTACTGAGTTTCTCTTGCTTCATTCTCTGCCTTGGAAAGCTAGTCATTTAAAAGTTTGCAAGTAACCTAAAAGGTATGTTAATACTAGCTGGCTGTGAGCACAGAATCAACACTTGGTTACTGCTTGGAGAGCTGACCACTTTACTTGGTTATATTGACAGCTCTACTGTGAAATTTACTGGCATTAAAGGTCAAAAAGTCCCACTTTCTCTCTCGTTGCATCTATCCAAGAGAGAATAAATCCTGCAGCAGAACCACTACTCTGACAATAATTTATGAATTATGCACTGACTGTGTTTGAATTGAGAATGGCTTTCATATCCTTTCCATTAGCTCAGATTAAGTTTTCATATAGATGCTGTGAAGCATGCTAGCAATATCCTCGGCTCATTTTTATGAAAATTTTTATCAAGCCCCCCCCTCCCCTTTCTTCCCCCCCACCCCCCAAACTACACTCCAATTGGGATGTCTCAGAATCTAAAGCTGAGCTCTGGACATGAACTTCTCTCAACCTGCTTGGCTGCTGCTCTAAAGGTTTCAATATTTTATGGGCCCTAGCTAACTCAGCCGTGAGATTCAAGCTGCAGAGATTTAGCTCTAATGTAAAATCATGAAGGGATGAAAACTGGGATGTCATAAGTAATACATCTACAAGAGCAGGAGGCAGTAATCATTTTTAAAAGGGGTTTGGAAAGAAAACAGCCTTCTCTCTTCTCTCTTTGTGTCCCAAAATGAAAAGCCTCTGAGCTATTGCACTAATACATTGCTGTGATTTCTTGCCTGCTTTTCTTCAATTGCTGCTTAATTGGTATGTTTGTGTATGCCTGTGGATGTGTGCGTGTTGCAGTGCTCGGTCTTTTCCCCTCGCCTGGTTCTTGGAGAGGGTGCCATCAACCAGAAAGCCTCTAATGTCAACTTTCTAAAGAAATGGGCATCACGTTGCCTGATGTTTATAGGGCCCCTCCATTTCTTAGCATCTCCTCTCTTTGTCTCAAAATGGATTTAAAACATTTGGAAAATCTGCCTATTCAGCCAGAGTGTTCCAAAGCATTCTTTCCCAGACACAGTGGGTCAGCTGCGATCTGCTGATGGACTCTCCTGCTACAATCTAGAGCTAGTTCCCTAGAGTCGGGCGGAGTGTAGCAAAGCAGAAAAGCCTTATAATGGGCTTGATAACAATATATTCTTTGTGCAAAAGAATCCAGGGGGAAGTGCTGGAAGGTGCATTGGTTAGGTTTTTTTTTTTTAAAAAACTAAGCAAACAAAAATGGGCTCCTGGTTTTAGTGCCCCCCCCGCCCCCACTTTATTTACTTATTTGTCTTGCACAAAGTGATGATGGGCTTCACTGGAAACATGCTTTGCCTATGAGTGTCCTCATAAAACGGTTAACAAGCCTGGAGTGCACAAATACACAGGGTCCTCCCTTTAAGTTTTTAAAGGGCTTTAGTTATCGTGCCCTTTCGTAGCATGTTCTCATATAGAGGGCGGGAAGCCAAAAGACTTCAAGTGCATTCCTGATAAAAACAAAAAACAAAAACGGAAGGGCAGAGATCTAAGTGCATCTTGCTTCTAAAGCACACAATTGCTTGATTGCAATATGGGATGTAAAGCCAATAATAAATATGAACCACATAAAGATCATTAATTATTCTAATGTATACCTTTCATTATTTGCCTCTCGTGCCCAAGAAAAAAAAATGCGCTTAAAAAAAGAGCAAATTAAATTCAAGAGAGTGGGCCAGGGTGAAGTGGAGGAAATGCAACAAAAAATATCCCAGGGAATAAAATTAGAGATGAACAAAACATTTTAATATGGTAACCCAGGGCCTATTTGAAAGAAGTTCATCTATTTGTATGATTTTTAATCTTGTTGGCAGGACACAAATATCTATTGATATGCCTCCACACTTGTCTCAGTCTTGCTTTCTATATAGGAAAAATAGATATCATTTGCCCACATTAAACACATTTGGTCTTCTAACATAACCAAGGATACATGTTTTCATCCAGACCTATTCCTCATTATAACTGAAGCTGAATAAGGCCGTCCTTTGGTTGGCAAGTTTTTATCACTGAAATAATTTGGAGTAGCTCGGAGAAGTGCTATAACTGCAGCGCCCTGAATGCCTAATCAGCAAAACCAGGAATAAGGATGCTAAAATTTGATTTGGTAAAGAGATATCATACTCAAAACAGAAAGGAACACTGGTGATATTTTCTAGCTATGACACATTATTCCATCCCTTCTTATTTCAACTTATCAATTTCCTTCTGAAATTGGCTGCTGAGGAATCTAGACAGAAAGAGAGAGGACTGGTTTAATCTTACTTATTCATTCCACTAGCCAGTGTTGTCCCCTAATGGAGCCTACAGTGGAACATCAAAGCCCTATTAAAAGGCTTAGAGATGATTTTGCTCTTCACATGAAGTTAGTCTAATATAATTATATAATAATATAATTCCCAGTATATTTTCTAGCAATAAATTCCTTGATTTAAATAAAATGTGTCTTACCTTAAAACTTGGTAAAATTGCAAGATTCATTTGAACATTTAAGAATTTGAAATAATCCAGAGGAAAAAATGATAGAATGATGATTCAATGACTTTACTACAAATAGTATTAATACTATCTTCTTCTAGTGGATGTACTGTCAAAGACTCAATCTGATGGCTAATGTATAATGGATAATGTAATATAGAAATTAGGAATGGAATACTTTTCTGTGTCCTAATAGAAAAAAAAATATCTAAAACTTATTGTCAGTAAATGAAGCAGAAAAATTCCATAAATTCCCTTCTAAAGACAGGAGGAGAAGGAGGAGGAGGAGGAGGAAGAAGAAGAAGAAAGAAGAAAGAAGAAAGAAGAAAGAAGAAGAAGAAGAAGAAGAAGAAGAAGAAGAAGAAGAAGAAGAAGAAGAAGAAGAAGAAGAAGAAGAAGAAGAAGAAGAAGAGAAGGAGATTCTGCACATTAAATACAAAGGGCCTTTACAATTCAAACAGACAAGCACCAGATACATAACAAACTTAACAATTGTCAATAAGAAAAACAAAAAGTCAGGATAATGTATATGGCAATATCTGGAGACAGCACAATACAAGAGAAAGGATTGATAGTACCAATCAACAATCAAGCAATAAACAATAGTCAAGGAACTATCAACTGTGATAAACAAACAGTAAACAATAGCTTTATCAAAAAACTAACAAGAAGAAAACAACGCTCCCACCAACACTGACAAGATAAACTACTGTATATAAAGAGAGAGCAAACCCCACTTTCTTCTAGCACTGAAGATATTATCTGTTTGGGTAATGAAGCATCTGCAAGAAAACAACCAAGCTTGGAGAGCACCAAGAACTCCATAGAAAAGAAAGAACCAGAGAATGTCACAAAATATGAAGACCTGCAAATAGAAGTAGAACAACTGTGGCAAAAGAAAGAAAAAAATAGTACTAAATAGTATTATGCCCTGGATAAATTCCCAACATATCTGGAACACCACAGTCAATTGCAAAAGGCAGTTTTACTTGGAACAACTTACATCCTGCAATGCTACCTTTAACACAACCAAACAACATCTATCTATTCCAGGTCCTTGTGAAGGACTGGATTTGTGGATAAAAATGTCAAATTTAGTCTAAAAATCTGGCTGCTTGTGCAACAAACCATAATAATAACTGCCAAAGACTTTGAAACCCAAATCTGCTGCCTACTTCATTGTAGGAGCAGCCACAGTATCCTTGCCATTATTGCCTTAAAAATATTTGGAATTTTGGAAGACTAGAATATTGGAATCCTAGTAGTTTAGAATACTTTAAGC
Source organism: Pseudonaja textilis (assembly GCF_049901715.1). NCBI lineage: Eukaryota > Metazoa > Chordata > Lepidosauria > Squamata > Elapidae > Pseudonaja > Pseudonaja textilis. Next base: position 76,839,315 of record NC_141992.1, read on the forward strand.
TAGGATGTATGAATCCACTCCTGCTCAGTGAATCAAAACAACTAAAAACAGAACTGACAAAAGTATTCGTATTCAAGATTTGATGAAGGCCATGACAGTTACATTAAATGATTATTCTTGATTTTCTGCTGGGTTTAAGAACTCAGCTAGGTTCATAATGTTCATACAGTTATACCCATGTAGCCAGCACATGTTTATTTATATAATAAGAATTACCTCATTTAAATAATAAAGCACTGATATTTGTTTTAATTGTTTTTTTCAACAAAAAAATAATATCACTTACATGAGTTTTGTGGCAGGGATATCCTTCCTCAATTCTTAACTAGCATCTTTACAATAATGAAATAGTCAATACAATATGAATTATAAATCAAAATAAGATATGATAATTTCTAGTCTAATTTCTAATTTTATGACATTTTCTAATCCATGAGATCCCCCTTATTTAGCCAATCAAACGAAAACTTAAATGTTAAAATGTTATGTTAAGAGAAATTCAATTCCAATTTAATTGAGTTCTATATCACAACCCACAAAGAAAAATACAATACAGTCCAATGCTTATGGACAGCCCTAGTTGCCAGTGGCTGTCCTACATATTCCTTTTACTCTGTTTCTGGCAGATTGTATTCCCATGCTGTCCAGTCTTTTAAGAGCCAATAAGGATCTCTTGCCAATCACTCTACCCATCAATTTGCTTTTCCTTTCTATCTTATCCCCCCAAACTTGATTCTTTGAATAAATGCTCTATGCCCACTTAGCATAATTGATGTCATTATTCAGTTTGTAGCAAATTCTAGATACACAATAAAAGATGACTCCAGTAATATCTTGATGACAGCCTTGGTAGTGATCAATGGCAAATGATCTGATTAGCAGTCAGCCGCTGATTCCAGTTTAATTAATCCTGATGGGCCACTGATGTGCTGCAACTGTTTGTCCTAATAGTGAATTTTAATATTACTGCAGCAAGCCATTTAGACAGCTGCCAAAGAAAATAATCATTTTGCTTCAGCACCAGTGAAGACAACAGAGGAAGTATGGCTGCGTTTGATAGAAAATTCACATGGCTATGTCACATGCATTTGATTTTTGCATTTAGAATTAAAAATACCAACAAGTAAGCAATGACATGCAAGAAGCATAAGCATTATAATTAAGTTTGTTATTTCACATCTGTAAGGAAAAACCAGACATGGAACAAGGTGTATTAATGGCAAAATATATGTACAGTAGCAGACCACTGCATAATTTAGGTCAGTTTTTGCAATATTTAATTAGATTAATATATCTGTTTGCAAATAATAACAGATGTGACAAGCTAATATGTCCATGTACTGTCAAATTAACCTTTGCCCATCAGCTGCTTGGATCTGTGAGAAAAGTGCCATGTTTTGTCTCTAGTCAAGTGTGCCCAATGAAACCTGTAGGATAATTATAAACAAAATATTAATAGAGGGGCTGCTGAATAGGATTCATAATCCAAAGGGAACTATTCTTCAGCCACATTATTAGCCTCTTGTGTGGTAGGAGGAGGCAACAAGATTATTTTAAAAAAATGTAATTATAGAGTTTTCCCTGGGAAAAGATAGCATTTGTTAGGGGCAATGGACTGATAATAATCTGGCAGATTAACATCCATTTGCCATTCATGAAAGAAGCCCCACCAAGGGAAGCTTTACTTATCTGGCTAGGATAGCTGAAAGAAAGTATTGTTTTAAAACTCACGTTTCAGAAATTATTGTGATATTCTGATGGGCACAATCTCTAGAAATTATTCAAATGCATAAGTATTTGTTATATACTTACACTATGAAACCCTAAAAAGTTGACTATAATTTTATTATAGCTTTATAAAAAATTTTAAATTTTAATTTTGGAGCCAGTTTCGTCTACTGATTTAGAAACCACGGTAGAAACCAGGAGACCATGAGCCCTCGTCCTGCCTTAGGCATGAAAGCCAGCTGGGTGATTTTGGGCCAGTCACACACTCTCTCTCAGTCTAATTCACTTCACGGGGTTTTGTTGTCGGGAAAATAGGAGAAGGATAGATTATTAAGATATATTTACTGCCACAGGAAACAAACAAACCAATAGTTCTGCAATTGCCACTGTACTCCAGGATGGCAAACTCTTGGTGATGTTAAACCTCCGTATGCAGTTGACATGAAATAGCCTCTGACATGTTACCTGCAACATGTTTACATTATTAGTCTGATTTGAACTCCTGCTTGATATTGAGCATTCTGGGTCATAGTAAAACAAAGAAATGTGGAGCCAGAAGTAGAACTGAGGATGACTCGGAACATATTTTTAGTGTCAAAACTGTGTCCCTAATCCTTTCACAGAAAAATCCATTCCTGCTTTCCCTCCTTCCCTGTACTTGATTTCAGCAGTCTACTTGGGATTACACTAAAAGTCTCTTTACTGTTGTAACTGTTAAATTATTTGGAGTTTTAAAAAAAAGAACAACCTCAATTTGATCCAGTGCAAGTCACTCAGATATTCACCAAAAAATCTTGAATCTACCCTCTGCTTTCCACCCCTGTTCTACAGAGAATCAAAGCACACGCTACATTAAATATGTAACATGTGGCAGACTTGCTCTTCTGATTTTAATTAGAGAAAGGGCACCTCCACACTAGGACTTTGCACATGTTAAAAATTGTCTCCCAATCTGTCTGATCAGATCTCTTTGTGAGAGCTGAGTCAGCTTCTTTCTGGCCCTAACTGCCTCATTTGAAGCTGAAACTTACATTTGATTTTTCTTTTGCAACGTTGGAGACATTGCCCGGTCTCTAGACTCCTGGGCCCAAGTGAGCTGTTCCACTTCAAGGTAATCTTTTGAAAGTAAAAATACTAGAAAAGCAAGAAACTGGGTGCTTTGAGGGTTAGTTGATCCAGACAAAGAGAAAGGGGAGGGAAAGTGGGGGGGCTCCCCTTTTCACCTCTGTTCATCTGGCCATAGGAGGAGCTTCAAGGATCTGCAGACATCATAAATGTAGACTTACTTAAGATAATCAATGCCAACCTGAGGAAAGGGAAGATGCTTCCTTGTAATAATTAGATCAAAAAGCAATATAAGATTGGAAGATGTGAATAGAATCACCAAGAGTTGGACATGACTGAATGGATAACATCATCATCATCAATAACAACAATTAGACAATTTCTAAGGAAGCTCATGTGGTTGGAACTTATGTGACTGGGAAGGCACAATTATCTTGATCTAACAAATTGGTTTAAAAACAAAGTTGAAATGGTCTTCATCAGTTCCCTTCAGCAAAGGGAGTGAGATGCTGTTGTTTCTTGTTAAGCTCCAACTGCCTCAAGATATCTGAGAACAGAAGGGACTGCTTTGTTGGAGTTCTCTTCTGATTTGTCAAATAGGTTTAGTTGATATTGCTTGGGGATATTTCTCCTTGAAAAAGGAGCCATTGTATGTTGTCTCTTGAGGGCCCAATCTTTCTCCAATCCTTCATGAAGTCCTTCATGAAAAATATAATTGAAGGATTTGAAGTTATCAATATCCAGGTAGTTCCCAAATTCTTTGTCATAACTTCATCTAGTAATGTAACTCTTCTGAATAGTATTCAGCTTATTTGAGAGACCATAAATTGAACACTATCCAGGTAGGATGGAGATGTTTATTGTCAGAGGACAAAATTACAAAGAGGCAGAAGGTTTCTATTTTCTGAATGGAGTTACAACAGAGTGGTCAATGTCTGGAATACTCTACCTGACTCTGTGGTTTCTTCACCAAACCCGCTAACCTTAGACTGTCTACTCTTGACCTCACCCACTTCCTAAGAGGCCTGTAGGGGGTGTGCATAAGTGCACCAATCATGCCTACCATCCCTATCCTATTGTTTTTTTATTTTTCTTATAAGTATCTATCTCATGTATTCAAAACTATATTTATTCTTATACCTGTATCTTGTAAGCGATTGACAAATCAAATAAATACTAAAATACTGAAGGAGTAGTTCCTATGTCAACTTTAATTTTATGGTAACTTTAGTTACCTTATGGCAGGGGTGTCAAACTGAAGGCCCGGGGGCCATGTTGGGCCTGCGAGGTGCTTAGAGGACCCAAGGGCCTGCCCTGGAAACAATGAAGAACTGGCCCGCAGTGCCTCTGCCAGCAAAAACAGGGCTCAGGAAGGCCATGTGAGGCCCGTCTGGGCTCTATTTTTGGCCGCAATGGCCTCCTATAGCCCTCTGCCAACAAAAATGGGCTTGGGTCAGCCACACACGGTTTCCCCAAGCTCTGTTTTTGTTGACAGAGGCTTGCAGGAGTCTTTCATGGCTAAAAATGGAGCCTTGATGAGTGACATCGAGATGGCCACGGCCACCCCTGGCCATGCCTATCCCAGCCCTCCCGAAGTTAAAAACAACCCTGATGCGGCCCTCAATGACATTGAGTTTGACGCCCTTGCTTTATGGTAATTGGTAACATTAGGTTGGACTATTGTAACATGCTCAACATAGAGTCACCTTTGTGTCTAATTCTGAAAGTTTAATTTTTATAGAACTCAGCAGGCAGATTGGTCTTTGGAAGAACCCAAAGAGTTCTTCCATGGAGTATCACATCTTGCTAAAAGCAATTCAGATGGCCAATTCAGATCCCAGTGATCGGAAAAAGCACAACTTTCTAGATGATACTCTCTAATCAATGAGATCATTTGAGGAGGTTCACACTTTTTTCAGGATTGGATCCTTTCTGTATCCACTTCCAGGTCTTTAAAATGCCTCCCTGTTAGGAGGTCTGCCCACTTTACTGGCTTTTACAAAGACCTTATAGTTCACAACTTTAAACACAATATATATTACTTAAAAGTCTTTCAAGGATATCCAATAAAGTTGACTGAATCTACTCAATAATTTCCAGATAAAGTCCCTATGATCTTTCTCTGCAACAGTTTTCTCCCCTGGATCAATTTTGTATTGGTAGAGTTTAAATACTTAACTAATAATCTAGTAATACCCTTTTTATAATCCAATTTCTCATTGCAATGATTTGTTATGTACAAAGGGAGACTTTAATGTGCAATATACCTAAAGCTTTTTATAGATCCTTCACACTCCCCATTATTCCATTGTGTCCAGTGTATGTTATGTCTTCCTTCCATTCATGTTTTTAACTTCAGAGGGAGAAAACCATTCATGTCCCAAAATCCAAAACAAAAGCATTCATGTCTATGGCAAAAGCATTATGGGAAACTTAAATCCTGTACAATTTTTTCAAAGCATGGGTCTACATTGTATTTGCCAATTGAATTTTTGTGGATGAGAAAAGTACCTACCGACTTCTTATAATTCATCTCTGTGTTACTGAGTTTTAAAAGGTAAAAGCAATTCCTTGGGCTTTCAGTCAATAGTTATGCTAAAATTTATTTATTTTTTAATGACAAAGGGTCAATTTACCATGTAGTATCAAGCACCCAACTCCGGGAGACAGTGGAGGACATAGAAGTCTGGTGTGCTATGGTGCATGGAGTTGCAAAGAGTCAGACACAAGCAACTAAGCGACTGAACAACAACAAATCAAACACCCACAGCTTAAAAATTCACATAAAACTTCAGAAAAATATAATTAAAGGATTTGAAGCTATCAATATCCAGGTAGTCTCCAACAGATAGGATTAAGTACAGTTTTAAAAGTTCACTTAGGAAAATGAAGTCTAAAAACAAATTCCTTTGAAGGACCCAACAGTTGTTTAACCTACCCTCATGAACAAAGTTATCCAAATTGGTAACTAAGAACTATGGAGATTCTCAGTCATTCAGGTCACGGTTGTCCCAAATGTGCTTTTTCAAGAAGCAATTGGACTTTCTGGTTTTTCTTTGAAGATGTTTCGCTTCTTATCCAAGAAGCTTCTTCAGCATTGGCTGGATGGTGGGGAATGGAAGAGAATAATAAACGAAGCAATGTTGTCATTCCGTACATTGCAGAAATATCAGAAAAGCTCAGAAGGATCTTTTGCCAACACAACATATGCGCACACTTCAAACCCAAGAATACACTAAAACAGAAGCTTGTTCACTCCAAGCAAAAACACCCAAACACAAACTGAGCAACATGGGATATGCAGTACAATGCAGTGAGCCATGTGGAGTTCTGGGGAAACAAAACAACCACTTCATAAATGCATGATACTTTTGAACTTAGGAGAACAAACCCATCAGGACAAGATTCAACAGTCTATCTGCATTTAAAAGACAAAGGGCACTGTTTTGAAGGCAGCAAAGTCCACATTTTAGACAGAAAGAACTGCTGGTCTGAAAGAGGGGTCAAAGCAGCCTTCTATGTCAAAATTGAGTGGCTCTCTCTCAACAAAGGGGGAGGGATATGCCACAAGCTATCTCTGGCCTACAACACAGTCCTTTCAACAGTTCCAAGAAGTTCCTACACCCATTTGCACTGCTGAGGTGACCCTGATGACACAGATAAACCTCCAGGTGGCCTCAATGACTCTCTAAAAGAATGCAAATGACCAGCTGTCTGCAAGGAATATAAATCCTTCCATTCCCCACCATCCAGCCAGAGTTGAAGAAGCTTCTTGGATGAGAAGTGAAATGCCTTCAAAGAAAAATCAGAAAGTCCAGCTGTCTCTTGAAAAAGTATCTTTGGAGTAAGAATGAATCTATTCCAGGGAATCTTGGACATGTTTCCTCAAAAGCAAATTCCACTCTGCTCAGAGTGGCTTATTTTGAGAGTGTGTAGAGATTAGTTACTTGATTTATACCAGTTTAGGTTATTGATTCATTCCATCTCAAAGTGGTGGCTTTCAGATAAACTATATTTAATTCCTATGACTTTCAGGAATCTATTGAAATTTCGTTTATTGAAAGGCATCATGTTTGAATTCATAGTCTGATTTACTGCAGTCAGAGGCAAAACTTCCAGAAGATAGTTTTTCGTGTCCAATTTACTCCCACCTTGCCTATTGATCATTTTCTATGGAAACACAATCAAAGCAAATGCAAGAAGGCTGGTAATTTTCCAGCTCTTTATTTTGGGTCATTTAAAAAAATGATGCAGAGTATTCCCTTTCAAAGGGTCTGAGGAAAATAAGCAGATGAAAGGAGTTCTTGTTCTTGAACAAATAGCAGATAGCATCATTCATGTGAAGAGGAGTTATTTCTGCCTTTTGGTATCTTGAAATGGTACAAATGGATGTTAATTTGCTGCAAGTAGCCTGATACTAGCTAAGTTAAAATGTAGAGAGAAAGGTTCATTTCATTTGAAATGTTCCTCTATTAAAAAAAAAGCCCAAAACAAATTTTAAGTGGGGCCAAATTATGATGTCATGTGTGGGTTTCTTCTTGTAATGCGATGCAAAATTGATGAAACTTCCAAGCAAAATTGTTTTGTTTGAACTGGAATAACATTGTCTAAAGCTATAGCTTCTGTAAACTTTGTACAAATGACTTAGCTGGGGACTGATATTGTGACAATGTGACCACGAATAATATTAGAACTATTTAGAAAAGGCACCAAACAACAGCAAATAACATGGCAATTGATTCTGAAATAATCTTTTTCCAGTGAACCTCTCTGAAAAATTACCTTTTTCTGCCGAATCTCCTTCCAAAATTACTTTCCCCAACTACAGCTTTTTCAAAGTGCCTTGATGTTAAGCAATATAGTTTTAAGTTGAAAATGTCACGGGGCCGTGAAAAGGAATTGATAGGAAATTTCAGGGCTCCTTGTTGATCTTTGAAGTGGCTTGTGGATTTTTGTTCTTTAACACAGATCTTCAGCAATGTGCTACCACTTTGATTTCTTTATTGCCAAAACCAGCATGTCTCTCAACTTAATGGCTTCACAGACAAGAACGTGAAGGTGATTTTAGTTATTGCTGTGGCAGAGAAGCTGCCACTGCTATAAAATCAGTAAACATGCTTCTGGAAAAAAATGTTTCCCCATTTACTGGCAGGGAGGTTTTCATGTAAAAAAAAAAGGATAGAAAATGAACTTTAGTTTTGAGTCAATTTTATTGCAAAGCAGTACAGAGGACATGAATTTCCTGAGCAACACTAAGATTCCAGCAATGGTCAAGTGAAAAGGATGTTTTATTACAAAATTACAATAGACAATGATAATTTCTTGGTCTCCAAAACAAAAACAGTCCATTCAAATCTTTCTTGCTTTCAGAACAAGATTGAACATAAGCTGTTAAGGCACCTTTTGTGTTCAAGCATAATAATTTGTTCACACTGCCAGTTAATTCAATGACCACAAGATGGGCACGATCCAAAGGCCTACTTGAAGACAAATTTCTCTTGAGTTAGCAGCTCCTGTTGAAATAGTAGATAGAGTTCAGGAGAATGGCATCTCGTTTGTGGTAAATGCAGTGGTTGTTGGTATAATTCAAAATGCTGCTGATCGCAATAGCAATAGTACTTAGACTTATATACTGCTTCACGGTGCTTTACAGCCCTCTCTAAGCACTTTACAGAGTCAGCATATTGCTCTCAACAATCTCGGTCTCATTTTACTGACCTGGGAAGGATGGAAGGCTGAGTCAACTTTGACCCTGGTGAGATTCAAAGTGCCCAATTGCAGGCAGCTGGCAGTCAGCAGAAGTAGCCTGCAATACTGCACTCTAACCACTGCACCACCATGGTAATCTATAAAACCCTATAGGTTTGGGGCATCACCCTATAGGTTTAGTACTGTCTGTTCCAATAGAATTGGTCTCCTCTCCATGATCTACTAGGAAAGCTGGGGGTCCACAGAATGGCTTCTCGGTAGCAGCCTTTTACTAAAGAACAACTTGTGCAAAGATTGAGTTAACCCCTATGTTTCTATCATATTGAAATTCTTCTACAAGGGCTTTTAAACAATGGGATTCTTAATAAGCCCCACCAATGTTTTGGGCTTCAATATTGATTTTATTCTGGATTTTGTTTCAGCATTTAACACTGTATACCTAAGAAGCATATTTAAAAAATGGATAGGGACCTGTAGCCCAGAACTCTGTTCTAAACCAAGCTGATCTTTTCCCCCCGGGGAGTCAGCTGAGAATATGCAGAACACTCTAACAGACTAAAGGAATGGTGGCCATACCCAATACAGCTGCAATTTTGTAAGAGTGTCTATACTATTATTCTCTTTAGATGAAGAACAGTATAACAGTAATGGCTTTCAACTATTGATATCATGATAATGCTCTTAACACCCCAGGAGCCAAGCTCATTGTTGCAATTAATATTTGGGGGGAGGGGGCTTCCGCATAATTGATATCCCCTTTCCTTTTCTTTGTGAATGTCAGTCATCAGTGAGCCCAGAATGCCTATTAATCCTATAGTGGGTTGAAGTATAAAATTGAGTAATAGTAATCTACTTGGAGAATCAAAGGTCTGACAGGCTTCAATTAACAGCACTTCGTATATATTTGTATTCACATTATTGTACTTACTTGCACAACATTCTTTGTTGTGCTTTTTTGATGATGTTTTTGATGTTAGGTGTCCATTTTAGGTCTTGTAATATGATAGAACCTATACATTTGAAGGTCTCTACTGTTTATACTGTGCTGTCTAGTATTGTAAGACGTGGTAGTATGGGAGGGTTTTTTTTAAAGTCTACCACCATTTCTACGGTTTTGAGTGTGTTCAGTTCCAGATTGTTCTGGTCACACCACGAGGCAAGTTGAACAACTTCTTGTCTGTATGTGGATTCATTGTTGTCTCAAATGAAACCAAACACTGTTGTATCACCTGTTTTCAAACCAGCTTATTTCCACAACAATAGCTCATCTGGAAGACAGAATGAAGGCTGGGCAAGAATTCATTCAAATGGCACCTGCTGGCAACTCCATAAACCAAACAACTCTTTTTCTGGACCAAGGAACAGCTACAAGGGACAGCTGTGCAATCCCAGAGAAAGATGCAGCTGTTTTCCAAAATCACAAACTCATGCTACTGAACTACTTTTCTCATCTGAAATTAAAAACTTCTTGCAGAGACCTTATGTCTTTGACTTCCTGTTGATTTACTGGAAATTAGAATGAAACCCTTTTTTCCCCTCCTTTTTCAATGCTATGGGCTGAGGGCCATCTTGGAACATACATTTGTCTCTCTGTGTGTATCAGGGGTACTATTCTACCAGTTTGGCCCGGTTCAGCCGAACTGGTATTACCAAGGATCATCTGTGAATGAACCGGTTCACTCCAATGATCAGCTGCTGGGCCCGTCCTGCCTGCCCGGGCTCTATTCTGACCTTTATTTCCTGGTTTTCAAGCTCAGCTGCTTCATGCGGCACAGCAGATTGCCATGCGTCAGCTGTTTAACATAAAGGGAGAGTGCAGGATTGCAGGAGAAGATCAGTAGCAAACCCTCTGCATGTGCAAGCCAGTTGTTACACTGGTTGAATCACACCCCTGAGGCCACGGGCACCAAGCCACACCCACAGAATCAGTGGTAAAAAAAAATTGAATCCCACCACTGGTGTTTATGTTTAGTGAAAGAGAGAGCATTTGTTACTCTAGAATGTGTGGCAGCTAAGAAGTGTCATCGTGTTTGAGCCCTTTTTTTTTTTAACTTTCCCCAGAGATCCCCATGGATCTCTGAAGCAGTAGTGATAGTCTCCTGCGTTCCCTACCCCTCTTGACAGTTCAGGGCTGGCAGAAATGAAGAACATTGAAAGTTGTCTTCAAAGTGGCTTATGAGAGTTTGGCAGGGTGGCTAGCAACTAAGTGACACTTATGCTGTGAGAAAATGTCCAACATCTCATCCTCTTTTCTTCTCTTCTTTTTCTCCCCCTTCCCAGGGAGACATTTAGCTCTATTTATAACTGTTAATTATCAACATACTTGCCATGTTACTATTTAAAGTGCAGAGTAAGTTGATGGCACTAGAAAAACATAAACTCCTCTCACAGGAAAAAAGAAGAAGACAGAGCACAATATTATTAATACCAGCTTGAAGAAAAAACAAGGGCATGTCCTTGGTTTTTTGCAGTGTTCTTGGCAGCCATGAGGCTTCCACTACAACATGAATGGAAAACACTGAATAAATATTGGATTTGACAATTATCTGGCACATGGATGATACATCCAACACCCTTCCTTAGAATAATATAGATGATAAGGGCCATCCTCAGTGCAGAAACATAATTAAACTGTTCCAGATAGATGGCAATTTGGCCACTCCACTTAAAGGAAGCCCACTACTTCTCTTGGTACTTGACAATCAAACTGTTGTTACTGACAAGGATGTTGTTTCCACCATTCAATTTAAACTGTTTTCCTGCAGCTTAAATGCATTATGAAAGAAGTTCTTGGCATTGTTCTATGTTACATTATTTCAAATAGAATAGAATAGAATTCTTTATTGGCTAAGTGTGATTGGACACACAAGGAATTTGTCTTGGTGCAAATGCTCTCAGGGTACATAAAAGAAAAGATACATTCATCAAGAATCATAAGATACAACACTTAATAATAGTCATAGGGTACAATAAGCAATCAAATCATGCTAGGAAACAGTCAATATAAATCATAAGGATACAAACGACAGTTACAGTCATACAGTCACAAGTGAGAGGGGATGATGATAAGGAGTGATGCGAAAATTAATAGTAATAGTAATGTAGACAGTAAATAGTTGGACAGTGTTGAGGGAATTATTTGTTTAGCAGAGTGATGGCTTTTGGGGAAAAAACTGTTATTGTGTCTAGTTGTTCTGGTGTGTAGTGCTCTATAGTGTCATTTTGAGGAAAGGAGTTGAAACAGTTTATATCTGGGATGTGAGGGGCCTGTAAATATTTTCACAGCCCTCTTTTTGACTCATACAGTATACAAGTCCTCGATGGAAGGTAGGTTGGTAGTAATTGTTTTTTTCTGCAGTCCTATCTACTCTCTGAGTAATGCGTGTGACGAATATGTAATGAATGCTATTACATCCCACTTCTGGCTTCATTCAGCTCTCTACATAACTTCTAATCCTTTTGATCAGCTCTGTTACTTTTATGCTGAACTTTGTCAAATGCTTTGCTGTTGAGGGATATTTTATCAACTGTATAAAGGTTGCCCAATATTTATTTATTTATTTATTCATTCATTCATTCATTCATTCATTCATTCATTCATTCATTTTGCTGCCCATCTCACTCTGCAAAAAACTCTGGATGGCTTACAATTAAAATAATAAATATTTTTTAAAAATAACATCATTAGGTACAAAGATAAGAAATCAAAGACAGGAACAGTATGGTGGTGACACCTTTTTTTCGTCCACCAACTATTTCCAACATATACTATCTGTACCGATCATCAGAGTCATTTTTGACACCCTTCCACAGGGCCAAAAGACACAGGGACAGACCTCCACCTTACGTGGCAGGATATTTCAAGGAGTGGGGGTCATGGCAGAAAAGACTCTCTTCTAAACCCTGCCAGATGAAATTCTTTGATGGATGAAGCCTGCAGCATGCCCCTTCTGCCAGATCGATGTTAAAAACTGAGATAAAAGTAATCTGACAAGATTTGTTCTTGACAAATCCATATTGACTTTTGGTAATTATTGCAATGTTTTTGAGGTGCTAACAGATCCATTCTGTTACAAACTGCTGTAGAATCTTTCCATGCATCAATGTCAACCACTGCATTGTTTCCTACATTCTGAACTTATGAACATTTGCCGTCCTCCATTCATCAGGCACTTCATCGGTTCTCAGAATTTCTCAGGCATAAGGCTTTCCCACTAGCTCGTTTGTTCAATAGTCAGAATACTGATCCTGGAAATTTAAATTCATTGAAAGCAAGGAAGTATTTCTTGATCATATTTCAATCAATGTCAAGTTTCAGTCATATCCCTTTGCCATTTCCTGGTAGAATATGTGTGTGTGTGTGTGTGTGTGTGTGTGTGTATAAAAGGGAAGATTAGTAACCTTGCCTTTGTTTGTATATAACCTCATCTAATTCACTGAACAATCAGTATCCTGATTTTACCTTTTTTTTTAACTAAACATATTATCAGAATAAGATCTTTGTTAAGTTTCTTAACATCTTTTGCTAACCTTTGCTCTACAGTTTACTTTGCTCTACAGTTCTGACTGACTGTGTTTTTTCCTTTGGGAACAATCTATCTTTCCATTTCCTATATGAGTTTTTCGGTTTCTAGATCTTTGCTAACTTTTTTGCCTAGCCACTGGTGTGTTTTCTATCTTGAACTCTTTTTTCCATTAGCTTTCCTGTCATGAGATCTTATTAAGGTTTGTGCTGAGTTTATGAAAACCAGGGCTTTTATTATTTTTTTTACAACCTGACTACACTCAGGTTTAATTTCCCTTGAATCAAGAATTCCAGCATTATAATGATCCCTTATTACAGATTTCAAACCAGAACAAATAGAACACACAACGAGTGATAATTGAGGTCTGGAGGATTATTGAACACAATTAGGGGTGTGCCCAACAGCAAGACCCCATTCTGTTACTCCCCAAAAGTATCAATGTTTAAATCAAACTTTATAGTGTTTGTTGACTCACGTTGTCTGCACAGTTTACCACTGGCTTTGTGCAGATTTCACTTTCCTAATTTGTGTGGACAGTCCACTCAAAGCATCAATCCTAAACCTGTTCTTGGAGTATCATTAATGTGGAGGAAAGGATGAGGGCTTCTCAGCAGTAATTAATAAGGAGAGCCCATGTAATCTGGCATGTGAAGATTTCCTCTTAACACTCAACTTCATTTCATGCTGAAGTAAATCCTATTGAACTAAGTCTGTGCTAACCTATGGCATCTCCCTCATTATTACCTAGTTAATGTGATAACATAGCCATCAATAGACTTATGGCTATAATTACTTCAGATATATCACTTTAAAAAGAAGGAATGTGGATATGATTAAAAGTGGCCTTTTCTGAGAAATATTTTTAAAAAGAGAGAAAGAGAGAGAGAATGGTCTTTGCCTCAGTTTTAATTTACCACAGAAAGATCATGTGTATGCCAAATCATGAAATAACTATTTTTAAATGTTGGATAGGAGGCTAACAATATTCATTCACATATGCATGAACACTGAGAAGCTAAGTTACAAAACAGAAACTTTCAATAATATATTCCAAAAGGCCTTTTAAAAATTGATAATAAGTGATTCATCCTAATATGGGCTGGGGTTTGTTTTTGTTTTGTTTTGTTTCTGAATTTTGGGAATGTTTAGTAAAATGAAGTGCTTCCCATCAAGGCGAATTAAGGTCTAACACTAGTCTATAAGTGAAACATGTGGAAGAAAAGGAAACATATAGAAAATGGAGATCAATTAGAAAAAGCTAAGAAGAAGAAATAAGTTCTTGGGATGAGCCAGACAGATGTCAAAAAAAAATAAAAATCAGTAACTTCAAAGGACAGTTAGAACAAGGAAGAATGAAACAAATTTAGGAATGGAAATGGTGGCCTTCAATTCATGGAGAACAGAGGGACAGAAGAGAAAGTGAAATGATTGCCAATGATCCAAGTAATTGGCAGAAACTGTCTTTTTAAGGTTTCTTTTAAAGAAAACAACAACAAATACTGGTGGCTAATCAGAGCTGGTATTATATCAGATAGAACCAGGGATATTACAAATATCCATTAAGGAATGAAAAGTCGAAAAGAAAGAGAGATGGATTTTCTAGGGGGGAAAATAGGGCATCTGTGGATTCTTATTCCTGTTTATTTTGCATAACACAGTTGTTTGGTGAGGGGTTTGGGAGTTTTTATTAGCTGCAAGGTTATTTCTTGCCAAAACCAACCCCCCTGGGTTTGCTGACTGAGTTATGGTGCTTGTATAATCATCTTGTGCCTCCTTGACTCAGTTAATTATGACTCCAGAAAGAGAGCCATAAATAGTTGACATCAGAGGTGGTATTCAGCAGGTTCTGACCAGTTCTGGAGAACCGGTAGCAGACATTTGAGTAGTTCAGAGAACCGGCAAATACCATCTCTGACTGGAGATTTTACAGTATCCTTCCCCTGCCATGCCTACCAAGCCACAGCCACAGAACCGGTAGTAAAAATTTTTTGAATCCTACCACTGGCTGACATGATGTATTTATACATTCAAAAAAAGTCTTGGTGTTTCTTGACTACTAGTCTATCTTATGGCCGTGGTTTCCACTAGCTATGCACTTGTGAAAAGCGGTTCCTAATTAAAGCTTAATCATATTTTGATAATATAGAAATGATGCACATTCCTGGTTGTGTGCATTGTATACACAACTACATGAGTGTAGTTGCCATTTTTTCAACAGAGGTGTTAGCGGAAATTTAGGAGTAGTCTGAATTAACAAGACCTTTGATTCCAGCTCAGGGTCGTGCAATTCATAGTATTAAGACAGAAAGGATCTGAATGAGCAACTACTTGAAAGAGACAAATAGAAAAATAGAACATAGTCTTGAAGTTATAACCCTGACAGTAATAGAAATAAAATTACCTGATACAAGAGAAAATAAGACAAAAGAAGAATGGTACAGAGAAGAAAAATAATTGGAATTCATTCATTTTCAAGACTGGAATCATCCAAAGTAGCGGACTAAATATTGAAACATACTAGCTAAGAAAGAAGTGATACCAAGAAAAGAATTATAAAAATAATTTTTTGTCCCAATGTTTTTAATAACTTTCAGCATCATTAGATCTGGGTAGACTCCATAAGAAAGAAAAAAAAACCTTGGACAAGAGATAGTGCTTAAAGGAAGAACAACAATAGCAACAGGAACAGTCACAAACTATTAATATGTCTAGAATATGTGCTCAGAATATATACAAGTAGACCCTCCCTAGTTCCTTGGGCTGTAAAGGCAAGGCGAAGAGATAAACTTTCAGAGTTGCAAGATTCCATCAATCTTACCTTATAATAAAGGTAAAGCTAACAGTTCTGGATATGCTTCTTGTATCAATCTTGCAAATCTGAATCAATCTTTCAAGTCTCAAGAAAAAAAGCATTTTAAAAATGGGTGTAAAATGAGATAGCTACTCTTTAACAGTTTATAATTAATAATACTGTTAAATATTTTTAATAATTATATTTTACAAAAATAAATTAATAAAAATTGTAATGGAAAGTCAAATATTATACAACCAGAAATCTGAAGTTTTAGAAAAGATGGGGTAGGCTTCTTATCAGGGGTGAAATTCTACCGGTTCAAACTGGTTCTATAGAACAGGTTGTTATACTTCTGCACAGTTTGGAGAACTGGCAAATTGTGCTCCTGGCTGGCCAGCCCCTTCCTTCCCCGCCCAATCAGTCCTTATCGTGCATGCACAACATTGCACACATGTCCAACATTGCTGACTGCATTCTCCCCCCAGTCACTCCTTAAGGTATTTCTTTCCTTTTGTCCCCTCCCGACGATCAGCTGTGCCGATGATCAGCTGTGCTGGGATCCCCCTCACTGTCTTACTGCTTCACCCAGGAGGCCTCCCTGAGGGCCAGGAGGAAAAAAGGGGTGCCCAGGGGGTGCTGTGCCCCCCGTGATCCATTTTTTTGCCTTCCTGGTCCCCAGGGAAGCACCCCATGGAGACTTCCCTGAGGCCCAGGAGGCAAAAAAAATTGGGAGGGGGGTGTGCTGCAAAAAAAAGAAGAAGAAGCCACACCCACCCAGTCACGTGGGAAGAAATGAAAGGCTAAACATGATAAGGTGTAGTTAAATTGTTCCCCAAATTTTGAAGTTGTTCATTTACAAAGAGCTTTGAATACATCAACTTTGGATAAGTGCAAGAAAAGGGACTGTGCAATCCTTAAAGCATGTGTCTGTGCCAGACTCTAAAACCTGGTTCAGTAAAATTTGTCAACAGTACTGGTTCTTTGATGGAAAATTTGGTCAATATGATTCTGCTTACCCAATGTTCTATTTGTTGCTTAAAAATTGGGTTAGAGTATAGTAATTAGCATAAAGAAATGGCCAATTTTCTTACATTGCAGACAAAATTGTAATATTTGTATTATATATTTTTCATTTTATTTCATGCTTTTTATTTTTTTATTCATTTTTAGTCCGTACCATTTAATTTTATATGTGTATGTGTGTTTAAATTTTATTATAAGTTTTGTAGCTTTTTTAAAAAAATAAATTTAATCAAAGGCAAGTTCTCTAATGTAACTAAGGGGGAAAAAAACAGCTATTGGGACTTCTAGAATATTTCAGATTACTTCTATATTTTTCTTTTGTGAGAAATATGCTACAAAGTGTTGTTTTTAGTTTGGAATGAGTTATACATATTGTTTGAAATATTTCTGAAAAAATGCTTTTCAGGTATATATATTATCATATTCTTACTTGAATGCTTTGAATGATCACAGATGATTTCTGCACCTAAGCTGTCTTTGCTGTTGCCTTTTAAACTGCCTGGAATGCATTTTGTAAAATGAATGAATGAATGAATGAATGAATAAAAATAAAATAAGCTTTCAAAAAAAAAAACCCTGAAACTCCATTTTGCATATTATTCTCATCAATTTACAAAATGGGGCCACAGTGGCTCACATGGTAAGATGCTGGGCTTGTGCACAGCTGAGGTCGACAGTTTTGGCAGTTTGATTCCCTCTGAGGTCGACAGCTCGGCAGTTCGATTCCTGTGAGCAAATAAACCAATCAGGAACAAGAAAGGAGCCTACTGGCATTCAGGTGTCTCACCATTCCTTTTACAGAGGCAGACAGCCTCCTCGGTGATCCCTGGTTAACACATGCCATATGCTAAATAAATAAATACAAAGTGGGATCAGTGCCTTACCTGAGTTTCCAGCCTTAAATGCAGCTCCCAGAATGCTTCCCCAATTCGACTACAAATTGTATGTCTTTCAATGCACCAGGAGAGAAAGGTTGACTGCATAAGGTATATTAATTTAAGAGTAAATTAATAAAGTATATTAATTTAAGCGTAAATTAATTTCATTGAAATGCAGCTTTTTTCTAGCCCTATCTTTTTGCTACGCTGGCCCGTTCTTTTTGGGGAGGGGGAGGTACGCCTATTGAAGCTCACATAGGCCTCAGATCATGTTTCTTATCCCTTTCATGGCTAAATCAAAGATAAGAGTAGATTCAGCAGCGTCATTGAAATAAGCAGGGAAGAGAGTAACAACTATGTAATCACAACTTTGTTCCCAATGTCAAACATCTTCTGGTCTCTCTTCTTCATTTCTCTATCCATTTCTCTAAAATAATAAAAGGACACTGAAACAAAATCTATTATGTCAGACAAATCACTTTTCTCAGCAGCACAACTATAACAATCTTTATTCTTGCAAGTATAAGTATATGCTGTACACACAATTGAGATTGGATGAAAAGGCAGGCCAGGGTGATGAAACTATTTGTCCGTTAATTCTCAGAATGTACTCTATTTTATTACTGACTATCACAGTCTCTTGATAGTTTTCAGTAAAATATCAACTTAAAAAGAGAGATATTAAAAACTGATGATAAATTGATGGACCGCTGATGATGTCACCCTAGTTTGGGTAATGCAGCATTGTCAAGAAAACAGCCGGGCTCAGAGAGTGCCAAAGATTCTTCATATTAAAACTGTTTTTAAAGAAAAAGTAAAATAATCAAGTAAAAGCATGTTTTTTTAAAAAGGCTATTTGGAAAGCTGTTAAAAAGCAAACAAAGGAATTAAACTCTCTTCCTTAACTGAAATGCATTTTGATAAATTTGGCAGAGGTACAAAAAGGATTCATTTCTAATTCTCTGTGAGTTGGGCCTGTGGCATAAACTCCCTCAGTTGCTGGCTTGGATAAAAAGAGGTGTTGTTCAAAGGACCCTGCAGCTCAGCCATATAAGATTTTTAAAACAATAACCAGCAATTTAAAGCCAATAATAAGAAGTTCATATGTATACCAATTACAGTACTAAGCCAGAACTATTTAGAACGCTTCAGCACATCTTGGTTATCCAGAAAACTTTGTTGGACAAGCCTGCAGTAAGAATTCTTGTGCAAAGTTTTGCCCAATAATACAGTGACTGGAAGATCAAAGCACCCAACAAACTACTTTTAGTCTTGCAGTCCAATTTTATCACTTATTTAAATGGAGATGCTAGGATTTAAGATGATTTAAATGTAAATAATTTGATTTAAGCAGATTGTCAATGTAACGGATAGGTGGTGCAGTTAGAAACGTCACCACTAGATGTCCTTGGAGTAAGCTAAAAAAAACTTGGTTGCATTAATTTGCACTTGAGCTTTAGACAAGAAATGTTTTCCAGTTGCACTTATTCAGGTTCATATTTATGAAGCTATTGGTGTGAAATATTAGGGCACATTCCATATTAGCATAGATAAAGGCACATAGTAAGCAAACATATCTGTATATTAAGATTAAATAGCTATTACTCTGTGTGCCTCAAAATGAAATATTCTGATATATTGGTGTATTCATGAATTTTATATCATCAGCAATTGGGGAGGAATAATTATTGCTTATTCTTCATTGTAGCAACTTCAGGGGCAAACCTGGATACACTCTCATTTCATAGCATCAGTTTAAACCCAATGTATCTTTTCTCATATTCATTCTTAATCTTGGCCTTTCAGGCTTCATATCCCTCACCTCTAAACCAAAAACTGATATTTGAAACAAATGCACGACTAAATACATCTTAAGATCTTTAATAGTTGCATATTTTGGGTGATCAACTCACCCAAACTTGGCTTTTGCTTCGCTGTTCAGTTAATAAACACCATATCTATTTTTCTATCATACTGAGAAATCAAGCTCAGAAGTCTGAACTTATTATTATTGAACTTATTATTATATTACTATTATTGGGAACATCAAATGAATTTTGTTTAAAGGGTATACATTCAAACTGAGTTTGATTTTAATAAATTTTTCAAACATATAAGTAGAAAAGCATTTTCCCGTTTGGCTGGACCAACTTTTGCAATGTGTGTGCTCAGTATGCATTGGCTGATACATTCAGTATGGACAGAAAAAAGGAGAAGCTACGCTGCCTTTCCTAAGGACTATCTGATGTGTGAATTCATATCTAAAGATAAGGAGAGGCTCTGGCTGGATTTTTCATGGGCATTTACTTTCTGTCCTTGTGATCACATTTTAAGCTCAAAGTAAATGACACATACTCTAATCCACCTCTTTGAAAGCATTTTCCCTCTATAGGCCATTTTCCCCCCACTGATACTTCCGTGAGATGCTAAGTCATTTCTTCTTCAATCTTGCAGTGTTATTCTTAGATGGAAACTTGGATGTCTGAAGCTGAACAGATTATTGGTGTGCCTATGTAGGTATCCAACTATTTCATTGAGAAGCAAATATTCAGATGTCAGAAAAGGGAGGAAAGAAAAAGACCATATCTGGTGTTTATTTTATTTTTATAAAATGAAGCATTATTTTATAATATAAAATGTTTATATTATAAAATAATGCTTTATTTTATAAAAATAAAATAAGTCCTGTTGGATGTTAAGTGCTTTGTGGAAGGCAGCACCCATCAATAATATTTAGGATTATTCATATTTATTGACTATTTTCTACAACAGTGATGATCCTAAGATTCCTAGAATTATCTCACATAATTCTAGGAAAAAAGAAAAAAAAAAGAAGAAATATGTGCAGACACATATAACAGCATGAAGGGCTTTGGGAGCAAATGGAAAAATTGCAAGATGAATATATTTTGCAGCACAAAGTAGGAGGGAAATATATACACTTGAAGAATCTTTTATGTTCCTTGTTAAAACTGTATGATTTAGTCACTCCTGAAGCTCTGGTATCAAAAAGTTTGAAGCTATTTCAAAAATTGCCAAAATAAATTTGGATAACAGACAAGAAATTTGGAATGGATAACTGGAATATACTATATAAGGTCACCTTATTGGGGAGGTGGGTGGCATAAAACATTAATAAATACAAATATATTGCAAAATGAATGCTTAGGTTTTCAGAAATCTTAAATATGTTTCTCATATCTAAAAATTAGGCTAATTCAATACAAAACCCTTTCCCACTTTTTAGATAGAAGTTTCAAAAAGATTGATTACTGTTCTTATATTGAATATGCAACAAAGGTGAAGATGCAGATGATTGATCAAGTCTGTAAGTAATTTGCTTTTTGTTAGATATAATTACTCTGGTGAATGCGAAGGTTTAAAAATGTCTGTGTTATTAAATTAGAACTTTGTAAATCCCGTGACTGGACTGTAGGAAATAATGTGATAATGTATCTTGGATGGATGTGAGTGAACCAGATTCCAAGGTCTGATTAGCAAATTTATCAATGCTCAATCTTTGAACTGGTTGGTTATCAATGAAAAAGAAAGATCAGAGACTATGTTTCTGTTTGACCAAGGCTCAATTTGTTATTAAAAAATTGAATTGTGGTCATTTAAAAGATGTTGCCATTATGTATGTATTGAAACAAATACATATACATCTTTATGCTTCTTTTTTTGGTTGGCTCATTTACTATTTTCAGTAACTAATCATTACAATATTTCACTAATATTTCAATATTAGAGGAAGGTTCACCAGATATCCTTTTATAATTAGGAAGCTCTTTCCTGAAGTTTGTAGAAGTGAAAATAAACAGAAAAGTGTAGGCCCTTAGTTTTTTTTATTGTTTTATTGAAGTTGTTTTTCTTTTTTTTTCTAACATCCTGGGGTACTTTGATAGAAACAGTAATAAAAATAATAAGCACTATGATTTTCCTTGTCCTCCCTTTCCTCCTTTGCATAATCATCATAAAATGTTGATGGCTTCAGTTAGTTCTTAGTGTAGATCTCTTAAAATTGCTATAACACTTTCAGGAAAATAGCTCTCTAACATTTGTTATTGCAATAACAAATCTCATTTGACTTTTATTTACATATGCTGTGATGCTGAACATTGCAGTAATTCTGCATTTTTAAAACAAAAACAATGAAATATTTTGTCTCCTGGGTGTTTGTTTGCTTGTTTGTTTGTTTGTCTTTCAAAAAAAAGTGGAAGCTTGGAACTTCTGAATTCATTTTTCAACAGTAATGTCCCTGAACAGAAACAAAAACTTATATTTTAAAAAAGACTTCTTCTCCTGAACTGTCTCAAAGTGATTTTCAAAAAGTCAGAGGAAGAAGAAAAAACTAAAAGAAAAGACTCAACATCTGTTGATGCAAAAGCATTCAGTGCTACAAGCATTCTTGGTAGCATTAAATAGTGGTTTATGCTTGCTGAAATTCAAGAGTGAAATGAAGCCCTATCGGTAGTATATGGGGGTAAGGTGCAATATTTATTTATTAATTTGCTGCCCATCTCACCACAAGTGACTCTTATTGCCATTACTGAAACTTGGTAGGATGGAACCCATGATTAGAACATAAGTTTATACATTATTAAATAAACAAACATCCCAGACCCAACAAAAGAGGAGCGGAAGTTGCATTGTATGTAAGAACGTAACTTTGATATTATAAATAAACTTAGCATGAGAAAACTGTTTATAAAACACATGTGGGAGTGAACTAGTTTTATTTCCTTTTCTGAGTTCCATTGAATTTAAAACTGGAGTCAACAGCTCCAATACTGTAAATCAGCATGAAGTTAGGATTAATTAATTAATTATCAATCCCATGATTGGACTATAGGGAAAAAATGTGATAATGTATTCTTGGAAGGATGTGTGTGAACCAGATTCTGACTAGCAAATTTGTCAACTCTCAATCTTTGAAACAGTTGGTTATCAATGAAAAAGAAAGATCAGAGAGTATGGTTCTATTTGACCCAGGCTCAATTTGTTATTAAAAAATTGAATTGTGGTCATTTTAAAAATGTCACCATTATATATGTATTGAAACAAATACATATACGTCTTTATGCCTCTTTTTTGTTGGCTTGTTTACTATTAATTAATCAGAATAAAGCTGGAAGAGACCTTGGAAGTCTTTCCTTGATTAGTTTCTATCCATTGTTTCTTGTGTTGTCTTCTGCTCCTTAGCAAAATAAGTTGACACCCCTCCCCCCTTTCTTTATGGCAGCCCCTCAAATACTGGAATACAGCTATTTCATTTCAAATATACAAACATGTATATAGACAGCCACCCACATGAAATATCATCCTTTTAGTAATTTCAGCATTTCTGAGTATATTCTTATGCATAGAGAAAATTGTAGAAGACAGAGTCTTGAGGGAAACATTGGATTTCCTGAGACAGTTTCTGCAAGGCTCGGGGAATAAGCAGAGAAGCCAACCCTCCCTGCCACAGTTGTTAAGTGAATCACTATCGTTGTTAAATTAGTGACACCAGTGGTGGGATTCAAATTTTTTTACTACCGGTTCTGTGGGTGTGGCTTGGTGGGTGTGGCAGGGGAAGGATACTGTAAAATATCCAGTCAGAGGTGGTATTTGCCGGTTCTCAGAACTACTCAAAATTTCCACTACCGGTTCTCCAGAACTGGTCAGAACCTGCTGAATACCACCTCTGAGTGACACATTTGTGAGGTGAATCTGGCTTCCCCATTGACTTTGCTCATTGGAAGGTCACAAAAGGTGATCACATGACCCTTGGAACTCTGCAACTGTCCTAAACATGACTTGGTTGCCGAGCAAATTTTGACCATGTGACCATGTGGGTGCTACCAGAGTTGCAAGTGTAAAAAATGATCACTTTTTCCAGGGCCGTTGTAACTTTGGACAGTTACTAAACAAACTTGTAAATTGAGGATTACCTGTACAGAAAAGAAACCAAACAAAACTTCACCAGTCAGTAGTTCAGTCAAACCTAGGTGGGTGATAGAAAGCAGAAAAAAAATAACATTGGTCAAAGATATCCAAAATAAATAAGTTTCCAGACACTCAACACACAGTTTAAATAAAAACAAAGTGAATCTTAACACACTTCTAAATACAGCTAAATAACTTCCAACCTTGTCTGAGGTAACTCCCTCATCCAGGACTCTAGCCAGCTCTCTCACCTGCCCACAGGTTTTCTGTCAAAACCTAGTAGAACAGCCTTCTTTCTTTTTATTGGTCTTCAGGGTTCAGGTGACTTCAAGCTGACTTAAGGACCAGCCGCTCCACACCACAGTTAATCATTTCTTAATAGGCTGTTTCAGGGGTGGGATTCAAATTTTTTAACAACCGGTTCTGTGGGCCTGGCTTAGTTGGTGGGTGTGGCTTGGTGGTCATGTGACTGGGTGGACATGGCTTAGTGGTCATGTTATTGGCTGGGTGTGGCTAACTCAATATCACTCATCGAGGCACGCATCTCCTCGCCTGGCCTCTCATGACTGTGGGGATGCTGCAACAGTCATAAGTGTGAAAAATGGCCATAAGTCACTTTTTTCAGTGCCATTGTAACTTTGAATGGTCACTCCACACAAGCAAAGTACGAGCAAAGGAGGGGAAAAAACTCCAAAGATGTTCCTGGGTCAGGAAGTCTAGTCCTGCCAAGAATGTAATAAGGATTAATGGAGAGGCAGTTTCTATAAGCAACATCAGAATGTTTCCTTCCTGCCTTCCTTACAGGATTAGGCCAGTAATTTCTTCTAACAACCGGTTCTCCGAACTGGTTAGAATGTTAACAACCGGTTCTAGCAAATAGGTGCGAACCTGTAGAATCCCACCCCTGTGTAGGGCCCTATGTTGAGAGTGTTTTTGTTGTTGTTTTTTATTTTTGTGTACCTTAACCAGATCCCATCTTGTTTAAATTTGTAATGTCTTTTTGGTAATATATTGCCTGCCCAGTATCAATTGGAGTCAAAATAATAACAACAGAATAACAGAGATGTTCTAGTCTACTCAAGCATAAAACCTTAAGTTGGTGATTGAGGAAAAAGGATTAAAAGGAAGGTAGGGGTGGGGAATGATTCTTCTTACAATTACCTAATGTTTTTCCTTTGTTCAATGTTATGCAATAATAAACCTAATTAGATACTTAAAAATGGGGTGTTTAAACATAGGGATCGGCACTGAGAGAGGGAACCAAATGGTGAAAAATACTGTATATCCTAATTCAAACTCTACCTCTTTTATCACAAAACCATGTGGAAGGATGGTACCAGTACTGTAACACCATGATGCATCTTTTATTTGGACGAAAACTTGGTTAGTTGTGTATGTTTCTGGTTGGCAGATGGAAGAGTTAGAAGAGCCAAATATCAGCTAACAGCAAACAGCCTAATCAAGGAAGTATGAAGGACACTCCCACCAACATTGATGGAGCAAGCCACTAGTATATGGGTGTTAAACTCACATCATCACGGTGGTGTCATGTGACATATTGGGACTTCCCCCCCCCCTTTGCTAGAGTGGGCATGGCCAGTGTGTGACCCATCTGGCCCATGAGCCAGGAATTTGACAGCCTTGTACTAGTATATAAAATGAAAACAAACCCCACTCCCTTCTGGTACTAATGATGTGACCTAGTTTGGTAATGAAATGTCTGCAAGAAAGCAGCCAAGCTCAGACAGTACCAAGGACGTCACCGTTCAACCCTGAACTCTGAATACTGTCTTCTGTTGGAACCACACATCAACTTGTTACCAGAATGACCTCTTATTATAAGTCTTTCTCTTTCCGCTGAGCTTGTATTGGGGTTGTATTGTTTAAGGAAAGGGCATTACAAACCTAAGATTAATCAGATTTAATGGGCGGACAATAGAAAAATGATTTACAATGAGGATATTTTCTTAATAGGTATGAGCTACTTTGACCTCTGAAAAGAAGAGGGGGTAAACACAGAGTGTTCCTTATAAGAAAATTATCTATTGTATAATAACTGAAGAGTTAGGGGGAAAAAATAATGGGAACTACTTCTAAGTCCCCACAAATAGAATCCTTGAATCTTCAGGCATAAGTGAGTACATTCAAGCTGTTTGAGACAGCAGGCTTCATATGTGATTCATTGTCCTGAGAGGAAAAGAGCAGAAATCATCCTGTTCAATTAACTATTACTTTAGATGAGGTCAAGGATTAAGGGTATCTTCAGTGTCATTTGCCATTTTAGTTTATTGAGTTAAGGAACCCTTTAATATCTCTGCAATAGCTACTGGCAGTGTCATGCATCAAGGAGGGCAGGGACTGATGAACTGCATGTTTTTCCCCACGGATTCTAAAGCTAATGGATAAGTATCTTGAGAAAAATACTTAGCCAAAAGAATAAGGACTTGTATGCAATTTCCTACCAACATTTAATAAACCAGTGCAGCAGAAGAAAAAGACAGGGTATTATCTGAAGAATTACGGTCACTTGTTTGCTCCCAAAGATAGCTTTACTGACATATTGATAATTTTTATTAAAGTTGAATCTTGCATCCACATATGCACACATACGTAATAGATACAAACAAAATATCCTGAAGGGGAGTTTTCTGTCTTCTGCACAGAGGTGGATTTGAAGCTGTACAGATGCAGATAGATAACTCAACAAGATGTCCATCACAAATTATATTTATTGATTCATCAGGTATCCTCATAACTCACATTTGTGATGAAGTTCTTCTTTAATGACCAATCCTTTGTATATCTGCCTTGTAGTAAAAGATGGTTATCTCCTAACCCATCTCGTAGCGATAGAAAGGAGCTGCCATGAATTAGAGAGTTCAGGCAAAAGTGAGGAAAACCTCCCCCAACCCACCAAGGGTCAATTCAGTGACCAATCAGGATTACAGATGTGGTTACGTGACATGGACTACATTTCCCAGGATACCTTTAACTACATTTACCAAGATGCATTCCCTTGAGGGGACAGCTCACAATTACTACCTAACTATCCAATTCCCATACACTGACTGGGACAGCACAGGGAGCTAAATAGGGCTAAAAATTGGATACATTCCAAAAGTATCTCTGTTAACAGAATAAAAGCAAAGATGAATGGCTTAAAGATATGACTTTGTGGCAGAATGGAATGAGGGGATCACATTATAATCTCAAGATCTGAAGAAATCTACTCACATGTAACTATTTAAACATCTTTACATTATGCAGTACATAATAAGGCAAGACAGATTTTTGAGAATGTACTTCATGTTCATGAAGGTGCAACAAAGCACGGGGTGGTTTTGCAAAATAATTCTGCACCTCACTTCTCACTGCAAAGTGAAGTGGCCATGTTGCTTGACTTTACCACTTTCGCCTACAGATAGTCTTCAAGTTACAGATGCAATTGGGACCAGAATTTCCCTTGCTAAGCAAGGTGATTGTTAAATGAGTCAAGGATGTTACAACCTTTTCTACTGTAATTGTTAAGCAAATTGTTTATTTATAGCAATAGCAATAGCACTTAGACTTATATACTGCTTCACAGTGCTTTACAGCCCTCTCTAAGTGGTTTACAGAGTCAGCATATAGCTGCCAACAATCTGGGTCCTCAATTCACCCACCTCGGAAGGATGGAAGACTGAGTCAACCTTGAGCTTGGCGAGATTTGCACTGCAAAATTGCAGTCAGCCGGCAGTCAGTAGAAGTAGCCTGAAGTACTGCACTCTAACCACTTTGCTTGTTGGAAGCCAGCCGGGAAGGACACAAATGGTGATCACGTGATCCCAAAGATTCTGAATCTGTTGTAAATAAATACTGTTTGCCAAGGGGCTGAATTTTGATCCTGCGGTTATGGGGATGCTGTGGTGGCAGCAAGTGTGAGAGATTTAGATGTAAGTCACTCTTTTCAGTGTCATTGTAACAGTCGCTAAATGAATGGTTCTAAGTTGAGGACTACATGTACTTCATTGATTCTTGGCAGCTCTAGAATGATTAGAAATAGTTTCTATGTATTGGCAGCTCACTTGGAGAAACGTTTCCCGCAATTACACATGCCACTCAAGACTGCAAGGTGGCGTAGAGTGTCTTGTTGAGATAAACCATCTTGCTTTTTTACCATGATGAGGAGCATTGCTTTGCTGTCATAGCACCAAGTATCTTCTCAAAGCAAATCAAAATTGTCAAGGCCGTGTACACAATTGTCTCTGAAAACAGGCTCTGTTTAAATTGCATAGTCTTTAAAGGACTCTTTAAGTCTTTAAGCTGGCAATAAATATTTCACCAGGAAGCAGATTTTGTGTTTGTGTTTGATTGTCAAATGACAACATGTATTCAGTGAGAAGAAATATAAATTCACAGGAATCATTTTCCCCCATTCCTAGTATTTTTCTGCAAGTGCAAGCTTCACAACTGAGTGTTGATTGGTCGTTGATTATGACAAGAATTGACCAAGTGATTTATCACCTGAGCCTGAGGTTATGAGCTGAGAGACTGACTGTACCCAAAGGCACCCCAACTTTCATGCCTAAAAGTGGGACTAGAACTCACAGTCTTCTGGTTTCTGCTTTCTCAGTAGGATGAATATAATACCTAGTATTATAATGTATTTTTCAACCTCTAAAATGCAACCACAAGCCACATTTTCCCCTCAGATTCCTTCTTCATCATAACTGACCCTTTCCCCTGTATTCAGGAGTACTATTTCCTTCTTCCTCTTGTTCCCTTTCTCCCCCATTATTTCTAGTTTTTTGTATTCTCAAAAGCCATTTTAAGCCATAGCACATGCTGTTCTATTGCTCATCATTTTGTAATATTTCAAATTGAAGTTTTCCCAATTGGATTATTATTGGTATCTACAGTATGTCCCGCACAGACGTACTTGGATATTTTACAGGCTGAGTAGGTACCGTGGACTTGAATATGTTACCAACATCTCTCTTTGATGCCTGTCAAGCTCTTTGTTCTACCAGGTTTTTCAAAAGAATACTAATAATAAATAATACTAATAAAAATAATAATAATGAAAATTATTATTAAAAATAATAATAATAAAAACAAAATAGTAAGCTAGCTTACTGTCAGTCATTCTGTGAAAAGACAGACTTCTCATGGCAAATGTTTTGTGAGAATGCACACCGCATGCTCCAACATTTTTAGATATGTCATGACTCTTTTCAGAACATATGTATTACTTTTTTGCCAGCTGTTATTCAAGGTGTACATCACTAATGTTTATTGCAAGTATCAAACCTGTTTTGAAGCAAAAATGAAGATGTGTCGGATATTGCATACTTCTACTGGTGGATCAATACCAAAGTGATAAAGACTTTGACCAAACAACAGAACTCTGCAGTTTGATTTATCTGTTTGCTGATCTGATTTCCAAGGTACAAGAGTACCTCTAGAGGAACATCATAGAAAAGATGCCTATTTCCATTTCTTGTGATCTCTTTTCATGCACTCCAGTGGAAGGGAGGATTTCTTATTCCAAAACTACTAAGAGTTTGCTGATGCCTTGAGACAGAAGCTTCTGACTTGAAGGCCAATAGATCAGCCAAGGCATTTCAGGAAGGAAGAAGGGCCAAATGAAAATTCCTTTGAGCTATGGGTACCTTGTTATGGTTTTATCATAACTGAAATTTTAAACTCAATAAATGTTCAAACAGATTTCTGCTGCTGAACTGTTCCTCTACGCGGGTTTTTAAGAAAAATGTGGGTGTGGGTATGTAGCCATATCAATTATTTTCCAAGATGTTCTCCTTTCAGAATGATACTGATGTCTCCCACGTTCTCTTTCCTCTTTCCTTTTGTCTTCCTTTTATAAGTTTTCTCAATAAGGTTGCATACTTTCTCATATTTTTCAAACCCCTAGCATCATTCTATTCTTCATTTTATAGTACACAGACCCACTTACAATTTTGGCCTCTTAATGGACCTCAGAGTTCTTCCTGCCTTAGCCAGGGCAAAAACAGACTTGGCAACCTTGCAGAGGTCAAAGAGGTATAAATGTTGCTTCTCAAAGAATTAAGAAATGGTTATGTCAACAGCCATCTGTGAGCGTCTTCATGGAGCTACCTGGATCATAGGAAGTCTATGGAAGGAAAATCTCTATCCCTAATGATCATAGCAATACAGTGTTTCTAAACTGATATCAGCTGAGACACTGGAATGCTTGACATCTATCCTCGGTAATTTTGCTGAAGAAAACTCTGAGCTTCGTGCTTAGAAAGAAATCACTTTGAGTTTGGGCAAAAGTGCCTGGCTGGAGGTCCCAGCAATCTTATTTCTATAATGACCCATTACTGATGCTTTAAAAGAACATGATTTAGCTACAATTTTGAGAAGTCAAAGGTTTTTCATTAACTCTTTCCCCATTCTTGCCTAAGAGAATTACTTCTTTAGTCTTTCATATTTATTGATTATCTCACTCATGGTTCAAGCAGGCAACTGAAAAGCATGGGGGATGCCTAATTTTTATACGTAATGGTTTACACAAACAATGGGGAGATAAATCTTCTCCCCTCAACTTTTAGCTTCGAGAAGTGAGCCAAACAAGAAAGGAAAAAAAAACCAAGGGAACTGAAGTGGAAGGAAGTTCAAACTCCTTTTCAATATGTTTGTTTCCTTGGATTTGAATGTGGGAGATGGTTGTATAAATAGCAATGGGTACACACCACCACATCCAGATTTTTCTCTAAGGTTCTGCTTTCATTATTACTTTTAATAGTAGTTAGTAATAATAGTAGTGTGGTGCTAAATTTGTTGCTTCTGCCTTTTTCATTCCTATCCTTTTCCTAAAGGTGTTGCCCAGACATATTGTTATATGGTTACCTTTGGGGTCCAAATATAACACTTTAATCTCAGTTTCATATACTTTAGGACACTTAATTTTTCTCTACAGCTATTTGTTGCTGATGTGACTAAATTTGTGAAATGAAATATCACATTTTCAGGGGCCCACTTTGACTCCTAAAATGCTAGGACACTTGCAAGGATGCCAACTGAGCAACTTTGTTAATGAAAATCAGGCTTCTTCACAACATTGGTGTGAGTTACCTTTGACCTAAAAGTGTTGTGTGATCTGACTGATCATACATACGGATGAATGAGATTTTGAGAATGGCAAAAAGGTATCACCTTGCCTTCATTCAGACATATGCCCATTGAAGGCTTATTATAACCCGCTTTCCCGACTGAGCATTCATTTGAGAATTACATAGAACTATTTGCACTGAACATATCTATTGCACAAACTACAGTGTTTGAACTTGGTACCTGCAGATTTATGCATGTCATAAGCAGAAGATAAAGGACATTTTTTGAATTTAAACCAAATGACTGGCCTTTCAGAGAAAGATATTTGCTCATTTTCTTTGTTTATGATCTCATTATTTTTCAATAATTAAGCTGGATTACTATTCTTTCAAAACACATGCTCTAAGTATTTCACTCCTCTCCTCTTCCTTTCTGATGATCTCCTTTGGTTGTACTCTGAAGTTAATGTGCTGTACTTAAAGATCAGTTTATGAAGTAAAATATTTGCACGTAATTTAAGTGAAATATTAAGACATATGCTTCTGAAAAGTGAGTGAAAAATAAAATATGAATAGCAAGGGCATTTTCCAGCATTCCCAGGAGATATGAATGCAGTATTTTAAAAGCTAGAGAGAATTTTATTGGATATTCAAAAAACAAGGCATTGCTTCATTTTTCATCTCATGCCAATTTTAAGAAGGAGAAGTGATAGTTTAGAAACAGTATGCTAATGGATAAAGAGAATTCCATTATGAAAACTATAAATAAATAAATAAATTAGAGAACAAAATAAAAACCAAAATTTTATAGCAAACAAAATCTTCATTGTTAACATACTGTCAATGCACCATAGCCAGAAATTATTTTTAGCAAAGCAGCTCACTAGTTTCAGAATGACTACTTCATAACAAGCTATTTGTGAACATAACATTATCCTGTACAAAATGTACACCTGCACAAGAAACCTAATATACTATGCATACATATATATAGATGATTCAGAGCCAAGACCTCTGTAAGCATTTTATGCATAGAATTGCTTGCCAAAACATTTTGCTGCAACCATCTCTCCTTCTTAAATCTTTTCACAACTCTGGAATTAACCATTTAATTCCAATGTCTTTGTAAATCAGGTGAGCTATGAGCAATTAAAACAATAATATAGTGTTTGTCTTTTTATTTCTGCCTTTATTTTTCTTCTGTTTATTCCCTTTACTAAAGTTTTTGCTGTAAAATCTTGATTGGTATTTGCCAAACTAGTGTGCCTCCCTCCCACAGCATCATGTACACAGAAATGCTTTTTTGGGATGGTGTGAGGGAGTCCCTTAAAGTCAACTTTGACTTTTGGCAACTGGACCAGTCCCTGCAGTTTTCTTGGCAAACTTTTTTTTTTTGAAATGTTTACTTTCTAAGGTTAAGAGTGGGTGACTGGCCCCACACTCATCCAGTTGGTTTTGTGATAGGGCAGGACTAGAATTCAGCATCTCCCAGTTGCTGATACTTTAACCACTACACCAAAGTGACTCTTATTGTCAAGCCCAGTTGGAATCTGATTCTGAAGGAGAGGTGGAACAGCTGACAGGAAATGGGAATGTGGCTCTGGTGGCTGTGGAGGAAACTGGGGAAGGGCACAGGCTGGCTGGGCATTCAGAGGAAGACCCAGGCCCACCCCTCTTCATCCTAAGGCACGCAGGGAGAAATGGATAAGGGAACAATGTGATTTATGGGGGAGGAAAGGGCCCTGATCCCTTCATGGGCTGCAGCTGGGAAAACTGTTTAAAAAGGCAAACTGCACATGGCAAAGTTGCTGGAAGCAAAGCGTGCATTATCTTTGTCGAGGCTTATCTGGGTTTTGGCATCCTCCCAACTGTAGGTGCTGCGTTATCTTTTGGAAGTCTGCAATTTATCATCCTGGCCTGTCATATTAATAACTTCAGTGTGGTTTGTGTTGTTGTTTTTATTTCTAATTATCTTTACTTTGGGTTCAGACTGCATTTCTTCCCTTCGTAGACTGTTTTTAGACGTGTTTGATCTCCAGCCGAGGATAACTGGACATTGGGGGCCAAGTTGGAGGCATTAAAGGGAATTTATCTACTTTGGTGGCTTTGTTATTTTTGTGCCATGCCCTGGGTCATCACACTTACATAGGGATACTTTGCAATAGAAACGGATCTGATTTATCTAATTGCTAAATTTAATAGATAGCTTATGTTAAGATAACTGAACCTGCTACAGCTTTTAATACAAGCACTTTTCATATCTTCCATTTAGAGATTGAAGTTATAGAACTCCTGTAGTTTTATTTGTACTAGGATGACTGATATCAAAGGGCAATTCCAAAGGGATGAAGCTCAGCCCTTTGGGGTTTATATTGTAGGTTTCTGCAAAATTCCAGCTCCTTGCCTTGTACTCTTTTCCATAAAATTGCTAAAAAAGATATCTTCTGGGAATTTTAGATGACTTGTCTTAATACACTGAAAATACTTAATTTGTTATTTACATTAAATGAGGTGTTGAAGGTACTGATCCTGTGATAGGTGTTGGAAATGATGTACGTCACCAAACCCACAAAAATGAACTTTGGAGTTTCTTTCCCTTCTGAAGCACTTATTCTTATACACATTCTTATCTAGCATAGCATTTATATACTACTAAAATTCTCACGGTCATACCTTTAATGGGGGAAACAGTGCATCATAGGGCAATAATTTTTAAACCAAGGTACCTAAAATGGGCTAACTTACCGTATGTGTGTCCAAAATTTGGAACCCATGATTCTCAAAGGAATGAATATTGGAAAGTGGTGGCTGTTTCAGTGCTACTGGTTGCTGCTGTGCTGCTGCAGTCACAAAACCTATATTTTCAATGTTCTGTGACAGCTTCCCAACCAGTCTCACAATCCTTCACTTCTGCCTGATGAAAAGGGAAGGGGAGGCAGGAAAATTTCTGATGGTCCCTGATCCTTCCCACAAGGAAACTAAATGGGGAAGCTAGCAGGTAGTCGAAAGTCCTTCCTGCTCCCATTACTTTTTTTCCTACCCATTTTTTTTGCCATTCCATTTCTCTATTTAGGAAAGAAATATCACTGAAACAATGAGCCAATGGGGCAGAGGTTGTCTAATTCTCATCTGATTTCAACCCAGAGGTTGTGAGTTAATCAATAAAGCCAGCTTGTTTAATAACATGATTAAACATCATGTACCCATGCATAGTGGAAATTGATGCATGTTCCCACAGTTAAGTATGCCATTCTTCTAAACAAGAAATGATATATAATTTCCAATAAGAAGCACGGAGACTCCTGGCCGCTGTTATCATATGCAAAATCGATTTTGTATTCTTTATATGACTGTAACATTTAATGATATCAGGAAAAAGCTGGCAGGGAAAAAAGCCATTAAGTAAGATTTGCTTCATTCTATGGTTATTCCATAATTCTAGGGTTATACGACATTACATATGAATAAAAGTAAATTCAACTTCATTGTGTTCCCAGCTATTTATCTATTTTGGCAACCAGCACTGAAGTAACATACCAATGGGAAAATTGCACTTTTCTCTAAGTGTAATATTTGCAGTAAATGTAATATTTGATTCCTAACAATATTCCTGTTATTGCATATCAATTATTTTGTTTAAAATCGACATCCATTCAATCATGCAATCTTTGACTAGTTTAGTTTCTGAATGAAATCATCAGTCTATTATCATTTACATTTAAAATAGGAGGGAAGACCATAGACACATGTAGAAAAAGTAGAATGTCACTTGAGCTAACTTAAATTCTTTTTTTTTAAACCCTCAAAGCTAGCAGATACATGTTCAATCTATGCATCAGTTCTGATCTGGCCAATTTCATTCCAGAGTGAATGAAGCAGAAGTAGTCATTTATTGAACAATCAATAAAGTCCTCAAAAAGGATTTTAATAAACATTGTGGGTGACCTCTAGACATTTTATAATGTCAGATGCACTGCTACAGAAATGTAGATTTAATTCCCACCCCCAAGGTACAAGTGTTTCAAAGCCTTATATAGTTAGACTCCCAGTCCATAAATGAATGCCCTGTATCATATTCTAATGCTTACTTGCTTTTATTGGTAAACGGGGCCCTTCACCAATAGATTTATTCTTTCATAGAAAGTGCTTTAAAAATAAAGAGTAAGTTTTCTTAGTGGTGGCTCCTTATTTACAGAAACTCTATCCCCAATTTTAGAAATCAAAAATTCCTATTTGAAATAGTCTTAGCCCAAATACATTATGCTTTACCAAATTAGAGCATTGTAGATTTATAAAATAAGATTAGTGAAAGAATAGGATAATAAGTAAAATAAGGCAAATAAAAAATATATAATCAAATCAAACATTTCCTGTGAGGTTTCTGATAGATCTTGCCAGCTATTAAACAGAATTCAGTGACATTGTAAGAGAATTCATCACTCTGCTCAGATAGGAGGTAATTAAGGAAAAAAAGAGTCAGCATAAATTGAAAGTTGAGATAATAAAGGTGCAATAGGTTTGTGTGCACCAGTGGTGGTATTCAGCAGATTCTGACCAGTTCTGGAGAACCGGTAGCAGAAATTTTGAGTAGTTCGGAGAACTGGCAAATTCCACCTCAGACTGGAGATTTTACAGTATCCTTCCCTTGCCATGCCCACCAAGCCATGCCCACAGAACTGGTAGATTTTTTTTTTGAATCCCACCACTGGTGTGCACATTGTGATAAGACTGACAATAGAAAAATATGCAAGGTCTTGTTTCAATAGCTCCTGATATACAATGACAAAAGATTCTTAGTATGGAAATTTTTGGAACCTCTCTTCCAAACTGCAGTTCACAGAGTGTTAAAGTTCCTCACAATTCTGTTATAACAATTTGACTGAGCTGTTCAGCAGGCTTATATCTGATGACTTGATTGCCTAAGTTTAAATCAGCAGGGATTAGGCTGTTCTCAATTTGTTTTTGCCATATCAGACACCCGTTGTTTGACGTTCTTCTTAACTGAGTTGTACCACATTGTGATCAAAGCATGAGGAGAGAATTACAATGACAGAAGCCTCTTCTCCAGTTCCATTGTTCATTTTGTAATGAAGAGGAATCATGTAACCCATGTGGGATCAAGCCTACAGAAAAGAATATAAATTTTAGACAACATTCAAAGATATTGATTGGCTTCAACTTTAGGGAGAGTGGCACTGGGCACCCACTGAGATTCTTGAAGCATGTTTTTTTAGGAACTAAATGCCCAATCTTTGAGAAGTTAGTATATATGCCAAGTTGCAACCAAAAAGGAACGCCACTCAAACTTTTGCTGAGAAGAATTTTTATTGCAGCAGGAGTAACTGGGCCCTGTGGATAAAAAAAAGACCCCAGAAAACTGGATGACCAATAGTGAATTGGATGTATCTTGTAACAAGTACTTTCCGTTGGCACATTTCCTCCTTGACACCAATAATATTACTTCAAGGTGGTTGAAATGGGTTACTTATTTTAAGCTGGGCTTATTTATTGTCTAATTTTGCAACCTTAATCTTTTTTCATTATCTTAGTTTTATCATAGTTGATTTGAAAAAAAAAATGTTTGTCCACATTAAGAAACAAATATGTGTGATGTCCTTTTCAGACCTACTTAAGTTGGAGAGAGAATTACCCCACTGTTGGTATATATGAATGTTATAAGAAGTTTACTTCATGTTTTGGTCGATGGTATTGTCTAGGTGAGCAATCAATGTGTTAGTGTACAAATTATGACACTGGGATCTAGTCCTGCCTAACATCTTCGAAACAATTTTTTTAATGAGGTGCCCTTAGGAGTAGGGATTCTTGGGATTGAAATAATATTTTAGTGTATATAAAATATATTTAAATTTTTTGAAAAGCAGTTGTTTTCTTCCTTTGTGTTGTCTCTTTCAATTGGACATGCTTTCCTATCCCAGTTATAGGGATTTGATTTGGATTAGGTTACCTGTCCTTGTTCTAAAAGAAAAGAAAAAGAAGTGAATACATCTTTAAAGGAATGTAGCGTATTTGAATCTTGGGCTGCTATTGCAAGGGAAAAAAATATTCTGAAGTGAGCGATTTTCAGTAATGAAGAGATAATAGCCAATCTAGCTGAGTTGTGCTGTATAATGTAACCTACTGGAGGTTTTTCAAAGGCATCCTTTTTAGGAAATTGAGATTCTTTATCGATTTTTATCTTTTCTTCTTTTCTTCTCCATTGTTCTATGAGAGGAGGGGGGGAAAGGGAACTGAAATGTAAAAGAATGAATAGTTTCTGTTAGAATGATGTACCAATCCTATCATCTTTTGATATTCTCTTGATTTCTAATTATGTTTCTGGTATCTTTAACAAAAGAAATACCCCCAAAATTAGATGTGTAACCTATATTATTCTTTAATGTGATGTTCTACTTTTCTGTTTGTAGTTCTTTAAGTTTTTGTCTTCCTTCATTAAACATTGAATAAATCACTGCCAGTTTATGACAGATTTTAACCATAACACAAACAGCAGGAGGTGTAAACTCCGCTCAGTTTGGATAGGCATATAATATCCATGTCGACATCATCTTCCCCTCCAGGCATATTGGCAAAACGACCAATGGAAGCTAAGCTTTTTCCGACAAAGCTTCAAAAATAAAGTTTTCTTCTTTCATCTTACTACAAATCAATTGGAGCCCTTACAGCAAAATCCTATAAAATAACTTCAAACACCACTTCTTAGTCTAAAAATTTGTATTATGGCTAAATCTCTTTGAACTTTTTATGACTGAAGTTTGGAGAA
This sequence comes from Pseudonaja textilis, assembly GCF_049901715.1. Taxonomy (NCBI): domain Eukaryota; kingdom Metazoa; phylum Chordata; class Lepidosauria; order Squamata; family Elapidae; genus Pseudonaja; species Pseudonaja textilis. The sequence continues at coordinate 76,876,820 of NC_141992.1, forward strand.
AAATGATTTAAGTGCTATCTGCTAGACATCAGAGTGTCAAAATTTCACTCCGTTTTTCTTGACACTTAAACTGCTACCTACTGTATGTTTTGGGAGGGGTTACTTGCTTTTAACCATATAACTCAGTTCATTTGATAAAAGTGACTTAACTTCAGCTTAGGCTACTGAATTAATCTCCTTTTAAAAGGTTCAGTAGCTATAACTGATTATTGTAGTTAAAAAAAACCCTCATCTCACACAATTCAGGTAGTTCAGAAAAACCCTGATATATTATTTTTGAGGAAATAAAGAAAGAAGGTAAAGGTGAAACAGAACATGAGAAAAAGATGGTTCTAGACTCTTACAGAAAATAAAATCTGTTATAGAAAATACGTCATCTGAAATAGGTCCTCAAGGAGGTTGAGGCACTCCTTGGGATATTTTCTTATAATAAAGGACTCTGGGGGAAAAAGCAGACATGCTGGCAGTAAATTCCGGTCACAAAGGTTTCATACTGCTGCTTTTGAAACAAGCAGATAAAATGCATGCAATTTGCATATCTTTCAACTTCCTAAAGAATGTCTGAAGAATGGGCTAAAATTAATCAGTTTTGCTGACATTTTAGTAGCATTGCGTTATCTGATATGAGCAATACTTCTCACACTTAGGGTCTTTTGAATTGAATTAGTCACCTTCACTAACCACAGAACATCCTTTGATAGGGTTATAAGGCATTCCAGATTATTATTTTGTTGGGTTTTATCTCAATGAAATTGAAGAATCTGTTCTTTTAGAGATGATAATGAGAATAAAGACACCTTCCCAGCCAAAATTGTCCTTAGATAATTACTGTAATTTTTTTCCAAACAAACCTTAAAAAACGAGTAACTGTCTGAAAAGCTTTGGTATTAAATATTGTTAAGATATGAATAAAGATATAACTTTTATTGTCATTTTTTGTGAGCACACTAGCTCAAATTAAAAATGAAATTCTGTTGCCTGCTCTCAAGAGAAGTATATATATCTACCCAAAGACATACATAACACACATATACACATGCTACATGCATACATAAATATATAAGTTTTATTTATTAAGTAGAATTTCTATATTTAGTGACGTTAACTCTTCCTTAGAAGATGCAATGTGTTCTATTGTATAGAAGTGTTTCCTAACCTTGGCAAGTTCCAGGTATGAGGACTTCAATTCCCAGAATTCTCATCAAAGAATCCTGCTGGTTGGGGAATCTGAAAATTGGAGTTGACATACCTGGAAAGTTCCAAAAACCCATTGTGGAAATTTGGCTCTGGGACCATTGGTTTCTGAAGATTTCTACCTCTTACTCATATTTAACTTCTTGAAAATCACCAGGATTCTGTCAGCTACACAGCATCCAATCATAAGGCACAACAGGAACTACAAGTGAAATTAAGAGTTCATTCCAAATTAGTTAAAAGTGCAAAATGCAAAGATCTGTCTGTTGTGGCTCTAAAAACAAAGAACGAGGAACTCCAAACTGACATTCCACCCTAAGATCTTGAGACCCTCAAAAACCTCATATTTTATCAGATCCCCTGATGAAACACTCCTTTGTCCTTGGACCCTAAGTACGAAACCAGTTCCCAAACAATCCAAGCATAATTATATCAGGAAAATCCTGGCTGTATTATTTCTATGGCAAAGAATGAAGGAGGAATGTGCAAGGAGGAATGTGAGTTGTTAATGTCTTTTTGCAGTAAAATTTTGAATTCCCCATACCTCCATGAAGTCATTAAAAAAAAACCCTGTTCTGTGAAACATTTTGAAGTCACCCATTTTCCCTTTCTGACGCTCTAAAAACCATCCCGCTCTTCCTAGAAAATGTGTAGATGGAGACAGTAAAGAATGGAAGTTCAGCAAGGGAGGACAGGTTATCCACCTAAACGTTCTTTCCGCTGTGCTTGGAAAACTCCTCTCTGGCAGAATTTCAAAGGACATGCTTGCTATTTGGCTTCATGAACTTCTTCTCTCTTGAGATAGAGCAGGGGTCCTCAAACTTGGCAACTTTAAGACTTGTTGGACTTCAACTTCCAAAATTCCTCAGCCAGCTGGCTGAGGAATTCTGGAAGTTGAAGTCCACAAGTCTTAAGGTTGCCAAGTTTGGAGACTTCTGAGATAGAGCAACATCATGTTTAAAATATAATTGCATTGTTCTCTTTCTAACCTTAGGAAAATTTACAAAGTGATCAACAGCATGGAGAACAAATGGACTGGGCCCTGCGCATCAGTGCACAAAAGAGAGCTTCCGACTCTTTGCATGTGACGGGCACATGATTCGAAAGACTACTGTTGTGTCAGTCCTGAACATCATCTTCTTGGTGTAATATCCATCTGGCATACCGATTACATAAAATAAAACACAAGCTTGAGATGCTAAAACTCATCTGACAACACAAATTAGACTTCACACCACCAGTCACAGATATCAACATTTTAACTAATGTCAAAGTCTGACTGTTGCTAATGAGCTGCGACACTGAGAAATATTCCTGTTATAAGTCACACAGTCACAATGAAAGGTAGAATGGATGCTGAAACACCTGTTCAGAAATTTCATTTTCAGTTGCAGCACAGGAGTTTTATTGTTCACTTTGTGCAGGCCAATATTTCTAGTAGGAGTTTCCAACTCCTGAGCTCCAATAGAAAAATTGGGAGTATTATAGAAGACAAAATATATCTCATGAGGAGTGCTATCACTAGGGAAGGATCTCAAAAAGTGCCTGGAATGTGGGCAATCCCATAATATCCCTGTGATAAAATATACTTGTCCCAAACACTGCATCTCACAGAAATGCCAAGCGATGAAAGAAGATAAACACAAATACATCCTTGTGAACCAATACATTTTGTCCAAGAAACATCTCATTTTCCACTGTGGTATATCCGGATTTACTTTATTTAAGCCAATGTGTGGTTTAAATACACTGACTTAAATAAAATAAAGCTAATGTTATTGATACATCTGCCTTCATAGAGAAGCAGCATTCATTATTGCCTTCTTTACTGGTAATTGTGGCAATGGTCATGGTAAAATCTCACCAGGCAACAAACTCCTGGCACACAGACTGAAGGATGAAAACTTGTGAAGAAGAATGGGCACTTTGGACAAAATGAAAGATAGATTTTCAACAGATCAGATAACACAGCTGGTGAAGTTTTGAATGCCTCTATAGTAAATTCCTATAGCGATTTATCCAGGAGTGGGACTCAAATTTCTAAACAACCGGTGCTGTGGGCGTGACCTAATTTGTGGGTGTGGCTTGGTGGTCATGTGACTCAGTGGGTGTGGATTGCTGACTGGGCATGGCTTGGTGGTCACATGACTGGGTGGGCGTGGCTTGTATGTAAATATTGTAAATATTAATGTAAATATTGAATTTTTTATTTAAAAAAAGAACAACTTTTACCCAAAATCAGGCAAAGCAGGCAGGCAGATTGATTTGTTCACAGAATCACAGATTCACTCAGAGATCTACCATTCTGCAATCTGCTACCTGAGTCTGCACTGAAAAGTAGAAGCTTAAGTCCTAAAGAAGGTTCAACTCTGCTTTTAGATTAGCTAGAAAGCAAGAAATCCAACAATTTCCTGCTTCCTAATTTCCTGTTTTCTAACTTCCTACTTTCTAGTTAATCTAAATTTCCCGGCACAGGTGATAGTCAGAACAGTTGATGGTTGGGAAAAAAAAGGAAAAACAGCAATTTACCAAAAATTAGGCTAACGCAGGCAAGTTTGATGGCACACATGCCAGGTAAGGAGCGAGCAGAGTGGGTAGGGGAGGGGCCAGCTAATGATGTGATTTGCCAGTTCTCCGAACTGAGCAGAATTATTACAACTGGTTCTATAGAACCAATCCAACCAGGTAGAATCCCACCCCTGGATTTATCCAATATCCTGGCACAGCTTGGTAAATCAGAATATGGGATCAATCAAAGAAGGTAAAATCTTTTCCTGTTTCAAGACTGGCGTTGCATGATAGTTGAATTTTGGACTGTTGATTCATGTTCACATTAAACCATTGATCTTCCTCGGTGACCATTTATTATCTCTCAATATACCTTATTCTTCCATTGAGTATGAAATAGGTAGAAACCTCTTCCGCACAACCTTAGGCTGCTAGAGAAAAATAGGATGCAAAAGTTTTAGTAAATAAATGAAATTTCAATCGATGCCTAACATCAATCTAAATATTGTGTCACTGCTAAAATAATTGCTAGCAAATTTCAGGAATGATTAGATACAGGCAGATTTCAAATTATGACCACAGTTGATACCAAAACTTCTGTTGCCAAGCAAAGTATTTATTAAGTGAGTGGTGTCCAATTTTACAACGTTTTTTGGCCATGCTTGTCAAGCAAAACTCTGCAATTGTTAAGTGACTTGTGCACTTTAAGCAAATTTGGCTTTCCCTTCTGACTTTGCTGCTGGAAGCTGACTAGGGAAGGTTGCAAATGGTGATTACGTGATTACAGCATACTGCAAATACATGCTGGTTGCCAAGGACTGGGACTTCTTTCAGTGCTGTTGTAACTGGATGGTCTCTAAAGAAATGGATGTAAGTCAAGGACTACTTGTGCATTAGGGGTAAATGGCAAAAATTAGCCACATTGTGGAAGACTTTGGTTTCTCAAGCTGATGCTAAAGAGCTTGACTCATTCATCATAACAGAAGCTTCCCTTCCATGTATAATCTTGCCATTTATTTGTTTATTTTAACTTGTCTTGCACAGGCTCATAAAGATGCAACTAACGCTTTGGGGACCATGTAGCTGTCTTTGGAAGGGTGCTTCTACCATTCATTATGAGAAGATATATACACAGTTTTATGCTGAATTGTTCTCACCATTTCCTAGGTTGAATGCAGTTCCTTATGCTAAGGAAGTAAATGCTGCACTGATCACACCTATGTAACACTCCTAAGCAGATTTTCTCCTAGCTCATTACAATCTATTTAAAATTGGTAAAACCTATTATCTGATGTGCTCAGAAACAGGTCTCCGTGAAGCTTTTATGCCAATATGTATTAAAAAAAAAGCCTTGGAAGTGTGTTTGATTATACAAAAGTCCGATCCAACAAGCACAAAACATTCTTCACAGTATTCACTGCCGTAATCATATCTGGATTATCCTAGATCAGTGAGATGTAATCCTAATTACCAAACAGGAGAAGGAAGAACTCATATTTTATATAGAAAGAAAGAACTCAGGAGGAAAAAAAAAGCAAGAACAGAAGCAAGAATTTTTTTGTCAGATATATTGTTGTTAGGTTTAAAAGGAAAAGGAAGAAAAAGAAAGAAAGGAAAGATTGCAAAACATCCATAAGAGGTTTCCAGTCACTAGTAAATCTAGTTGTTGATCTTTCTCTAATCAAACAAGATAATTTCACCATATCTGCTCATTCTGTCACCTTCGCTGACCATTCCTCCATTGTGGGTATTTCAGAAACTTTCCATGTTTGTGTATAAACTAGTTTGGTAGCAATAATTGTATATAAAAATAATCTTTTTAAAAAATATATATAATTTATTAGTTTTTACAGTTAAAACCAACCAACAATACATACACAAATGGACAAAAGAAAAGAATAGAAGAAAGAAAGAAAGAAAAGAAAAGAAAGAAAAAATTAGAAAAAAAGAAAAGTTAAAAGCATTCTTATTTTTACAGTTTACAAGATCTTTTTTCATAACCTTTGATTTATGTCATATACACACACCTGTTCTTTACATATATCACTATATCATTATTATAGATTAATACTTTTCTCTTATGCCTTATGATATATAATTTATCTTTGATCAATCCAATTATACCAACAATTCCAGCTATTATAATATAGTGAAGTATCTTTGTTTTTAAGCGCCAAAGTCAGTTTATCCATTTCTGCACATTTTGAAATTTTTTCGATAATCATTTCATCTGATGGAGTTTGATGTTGTTTCCAATATTGAGTGAAGGCTAGTCTGGCCACTGTTAGAATATGTATAGTTATGTATTTAGCTTTTTTGGAAATTTGTTTATCAAAAATCCCTAACAGGAAGGACTCTGGTTTATATTCGATCTTATTTGAGTCTTATTTTAAGGTCATAAGAATCATCACTAAGATCTCAAATGTTCTGGGTTTGTTTTGGGTTAATTATAACACTTTATTCTAAAGTTTGTGCAGAAAATTCATCTAATGCAATAACGATTCATAAAAAGTCATTAATTCAGGTAAGATATTGTTCAAGCTGAAGTCTCAGGCCAGCTTATAGAGAACAAACTCAAGGCATTCCCAGGATTGAGGAACTGCAGGGTAATAACAAAAAGATCTAGCCTCAGCATCAGTGCAATGGTAAGAGCAGATTAACACAACTCTTGTATGACTCTCCTTATTCCTGGCATTCTGGAGTCTGCTTTAGGTCAATTCAAACAAAAAAGATGACAAAGAAAAGGTTCAAACCAGAACCTTTTCAGAAACAGCAGCCACATTCTGAAAATTTCTGCTCAAACTAGTCTGAAGTCTTAAGACTTCCTATTTCAAAAGTATTTGAATGTCATAACTGAACATTGCTTTGACCAGTGCATGACTTTAATTGACTTAGGTTTAAACTGTTTTCACAAGTAGTTTTGTTATAATTACTGCTGCTATTAGACCAGGCCCCATGATCTGGTCCATTCTCATTTCCCAACTTTTATCCATGTGCCCTTTGCACAATCCACTCTGCCACACTCAGATCTTCAGACGTCTCCAGTATGAAAAAAAAAAATCTTACCCTTTCTCTCTTGTAAGGCTGACTCTCGGAATGTATCTGTCTGTCTCCATCACTTATTCATATGCCGTTCTTTATGTGGCCCATTTTCTGAGAGGCCTTTGGAAAAATGATATTCTACTCCAAGCCAAATCATGTATTGTGTGCATACATACATACATGCTCTCTTTCTCTCTCTCTCTTTCTCACACACACACACGCACGTGTGCACGCGCACGCACACACACACACCAAACACATATATGACATGCTCAGAGGTGCAGCAATATCAGGAAGGAGTAAGAAAATCTGAAGAAGTACTGTGGTCTGAAAAGGAACTAGAGAACATGTGGAAAATAAAGGCCAAAGTGATAGGAACACTATCATGAGTCCTAAACTAAGAGCTCCAACAGATCTCAGGAATGTCCCCAGAGTTCTCTATCTACCACTGTTCAATGCTAGGAACACCTAGGATACTACATGTCCAAACCCCTCAAACTTCCAGGCCTCTGGTAGAGGACCAAAGATTGAAGAAGACACAGACTACCCATAGGTAAGATGGGGTGGGTAGCTAGCTAGCTAGCTAGCTAACTAGCTAGACAGACAGACAGACAGACAGACATAATCCCACCCCCATGGTTTTCCTGCCTCTATTCCCTAACTTCATTCTTCTTTCTTTACATTTTTGTATCATCAGTTTCTTAATGTTGGACAGGGGTAGGGCACTTCCAATCTGCTGTGGATAGCTTTCCTCAATTATAATGCCTTGGGATATACAAGTAACTCCAGGGGTATGGCAAGTTGCTCCAGAACAACAAGTTTTTATTCAAAGCAATAGGTGATTATTAAAGGATTGAAGGATAGAGCTATGTGATGTCTTGGATTTGAAGGGAAAAGGTGATTTAGATAAGGAATGGCATTTTTGTGTCTTTTCTCCTTTTTATGTTATGAGCAATGTTAAGATTATTTTAGGATTTAAAATAGTCTTTTCATATGGTTTTGCTCCAAAATACTGAAAACTGTGGAACCTGTGAATTAATTAACTTGTGGTATTCATTACTGAAGTCATAATAATAGGCAACAATCAACAGAAAATTCTTGGAAGGTAGGTTTATCAAGAGCTGTTGGCTCCTGAAATCCAATGACTCTTGATAAACTTTCCTCCAAGAATGAAAAACAAAACACTGGACTAACATAAGCTTTGGACCGATCCAACAATACTTTTCTTGTGAAACCGTATGATTTTTAGCAAGTGTGTTTGGTGGGAGCTTTATTGAGTTAAAAAATAAGTTGAGGGAACACACAGGGTCTTGGAGTCTGGGTTTTCTGCTTATGTTAAGCAGAAGGTTTTTGGTAACAGACTTCTTCAAATTCTCCTGTTTCTCTGTTTATCATATGTAAATAGCAATAGCAATAGCACTTAGACTTATATACTGCTTCACAATGCTTTTTTCACAGCCCTCTCTAAGCAGTTTAAAGAATCAGCATATTGCTCCCAACAATCTAGGCCCTCATTTTACCCACCTTGGAAGGATGGAAGGCTGAGTCAAACTTGTATTAGAGAATTCCATAATTCAGCGAAAGGTCTAAAAAGATTTTCTACCCAAGTAACCAAAAAAAGATATTACACCTGCCATTGAACTTAGCTTAAACACTGACATATGATTTTCATTGGATATGGATGTTAGCTCTTTGCAACTTAAAGCCTTTCTTTTCATGCTGAGTTTGCCCTTGCATTTGGCATGTACCTTCCTCTGAGGGAAACAGAGAAATGTAGATCATTTTGTATACTGGAAGACTCAATCCATTCAGCAAACAGGAATACTTGGGTGTATTTTATCTAACAGGCGGCTTTGAATGTCTAGTTGCAACTTTCAGTCTTGTGCTGAAAATCTTAAAAGAGTTATAAATGCTATGTATACAATGGTAAGGTTCAGAGATACAAGGCAAATTCCAATAGCTATTTTACACAAAAAGAAATGCAGCAAGATTTCTCCCACATTTCTTTAATCATTGTCTTCAGTTAGGGAGAAAGTAACATTATCATAACGAACTGTTAACCGCTGGATCAGTGTCAAACACAGTGGAAGTTAAGATATTCCTTAATAATCAATTTTAAAATTGATTGGAATCCATCTTTTGCTTTCACATAGCAGAATGACATGATGCATTTCACTGGAGATGAAACATAATGCAGTATTTCAGTTGCATTCTTTATTTAGAACTTTCTCCTTTCCTAGTTTTAAAATAAATGGTTTATTCATGGGCATCTGCCTGGGAGAATGGTGGCGTAAAGAGCAAGAGACATCATACACTTTTCCACATCATTACACAAAAGATTTGGGAATTTGCATCATTTGTATAATGATGCCACGATGTACATGATGTTATCATGGCTTATATTGGATGCCTCTGCACTATACCTAATTGTGACTCAAACATTGTTTTCATAGTTATACATGTACAGTAGGTGACAATTCAGTTTAGAGGCAATATAAATATCCTTTAAATGAACAGTCTAGAGACAGTATGCCATTGGAGGAAGAATGGAATGCTTAATCAGAATCATCAGTGTTAAATTAAAGAGTTGATTGATATAAAGATTGTTCAGTTTAACAGGGAGGAGAGCTACATTTAGATCTCCATTGTGCTAAGAAATTTGTTAGATAATTTTTATCAGTTCAACCTATCCCAACTTATTATTACAAAGATAAATAGCAAGAGAAATGATTGTGCATGTTACAGGAAGCTTCCTTTTTTAGATTAATGTAAACAGTGTTTAACTAGGCATTGAGATTCAGAAACCACAGAATAAAAAAGAAATAAACCACAACTACAAATACAAAAGAAAAGCAATTTTTGTTAAATATCTCACAGTTTACATGCTATATACTTACATTTTTAAGTTTAAGGGGAAATATGAAACGTTAACCATGCTTATTGAATGTTTTGTTCAACAAGACATTAGTATAGATGGAGTGAATCCACTACAAAGTACTTATTATATCTAAAAAATAGAGACCAAATCTAGGTAAAGCAATTTTCTAAAGAAAAAAATCTTCAAGATTCTTTGCCAGGATTCAACTAATACTTCAGTCACTGCTATTCCCCAGACTTTTTAAAAAGCTGATCCAGAGACAGCTTTTAAAATACAATACAGTACAATACAATATTCTTTATTGGTCAAGTAGTATTAGACACACAAGGAATTTGTCTCTGGTGCATATGCACTAAGTGTACATACAAACAACAAACAACAAAATAATATAATCATAAGATACCAATAGCAGAAGGTTATAGGATTTTAGTTGATTGTTTATGTATTAGTTATTATTTTTATCATTTATTTATTCTTTAATTTCATTCTTTAGTTAATTTTAGTTTCTTAGTATATGTCGATAATTTATTTGTTAAATTTATATGCTGCTTATCTCACCTAGAAGCAACTCTATATATCTCTATAATTATATATCAAAGCAATATATATTATGGTAAAATATGATATGTATGAAGGCCCGTGGCTCCTGCCCTCTGGAACACCATGCTTGCTTCCACCCTTCTGAAAAGATTTGAAGACCTGGCTCTGCTAATTGACTTGGAATTCTGAGGGAGACGTCCCATTCTGGAGATGGTTAATGGACTGAGATAAGATCCCACCTCTAATATGTGTGGACCTTAGAATAGAATAGAATAGAATTCTTTATTGGCCAAGTGTGATTGGACACACAAGGAATTTGTCTTGGTGCAAATCCTTTCAGTGTACATAAAAGAAAAGATACATTTGTTAAGAGTCATCAGGTACAACACTTAATAAAAGTCATAGGGTGCAATAAGCAATCAAATCATACTAGGAAACAGTCAATATAAATCATAAGGATACAAGCGACAAAGTGACAGTCATACAGTCACAAGTGGGAGGGGATGGGTGATAAGGAGTGATGAGAAGACAGTAGTCTTGTTTCCTTCCTTGCCACCTCTGTTAATTTTAAGTACATTTTAACGTCAATATTTATTATTCTGATTTTTTAAAAGTTTTATTTTGTTGCTTTTACTGGGCTGTAAGTCACCTAAAGTTTGCCTAGTCAACTAACCACCTCCAGAATGGATGCCCCCATCAGAACCCCAGGCAAATTGGCAGAACCAAGTCTTCAAATCTTTTCAGAAGGCCAAAAGGATGGGGACAAGCATGGTATTCCAGAGGGCAGGACCCATAGCAGAAAAGACTTTTCTCCTGGTCCCTCATATGTACTGTAATATACCATAATATATATTGCTTTGGTCTAGAAATGGACAACGTGTCAGGAAGGTTTTGTGTATTGTAAACCTTTTGTGTATTGTCTTTTATTATCTTAATAAGTATGATATCATTATTCTCATTTGTTTAGTTGCAATAAAGCCCCGCAGGTAAGGTGGACCACCGGTATACTGTATACTAGTTGCTTCCAGACTGTGAGACTATGAATAATCTAAAGGACAAGGGCCCTAAATAATGGTCCAGCCAATATGGTCATATTAGTGATCAGAATGAGTACCCAAAGCATCTCTGGTCTTAACTGAGAAAGGCTGATCAAAGCACCTGTTACAGGTTAGCTCCCTGCTGTCAAATAGTGATGGACAGAAGTTACATTAGAATGAACGGGTTGATCTTTTAATAATTTTCAGTTGGTCTATAGCAAATACATTTTCTTTCCTGTATAAAGTTATATAAAAAGACTGGGGGAAAAAAGCAATCAAGAGTGGAGGGTTTATGTAACGATATATATTATTAGCTCGCAAAGAATTCAACACAAGTTTCTTATTTCCTAACATATGTCCACCTACCCATATCACTGCTTAGTATTCTGATATGTAACTTTCTTGAATTCTGGGTCAAAACAAGGGAAAGATTTTTCAAGCCTCAGAATCTCCCCATTTCTGTCATGGTTGGTGAATTATTGAATTGCACCAAGAATCATTTGCTCTGTAAACTGAAATTAAATGTATTCTTTCAAACCTCAGGATCGTCATTTACAATCCTATCCAATTTCTAGTTCACTTTGAAGGGACAAAGAGTGGTGAGTTTTGACTACCACTATCTTATTTTTTTTCAGGCATTAATGAACAATTAGTTGGCACTAGCCCTCTTTCCATCAGTAATCCCATAGCTGCATCACTAATCTCCACCACTAGCAGCTAATGATGAAGGTCTCTTAAGCTTTACTTCTTATCTCGGCTAGTTCTTAATACTTGCATAAGTACGCTGTCTGAAAGGGGGGCCCCCAACCGCTCTGCAACTTCAGTACAAAAGACTGGTGAATTTTTTGAAGGGTTTGCTGTTCAATAACACTTCTATGCTTGTGTTTGCTTTCCTACTACAACAAACACAAGTGATCAGTAAAGACTACAAAGGTCAGTGGGGCCTCTTCGTTTCCATACGTGTTCTAATACTCATAAGAATGTATTCATGCTGTTTTCTGATGCGGCCCAAACACAATAACTATACAATGCAGGCACGGGGATAGAAGATAGAAGAAGATGCAAAATAAGACAGTATTTTGTATCATGACCCAAGGTTTTCCTGTATTTACCAAAGGACAAAAAGGATTATGTCTTTTTGACCATTGTAGTATGGTCAAAAAATTCAGATCAAGCTGTTTACTTGACAAGGTCCTCCTCCTTTTTGCTATTAGAACCGTTTGTACATCTTCTGTTGATTTTCTCAACTTGCCTCTCAAATTTGCCCTAAGCTAAATTTGCAGCAAATGTAGCAAAACAACTGAGGGATATTGGATAAGCCAAGAGTTGTAGGTATCATGACTTATCATTGCTTAGGCTATTGATGAATTTAGCCTGAAAAGGATTTCCAAAGGAACTAAAAAGATATATCAGAAGCATTTCAATTGGATTCTCCACACCCTTAGGACTTTCTCCAATCATTTTTCAAATAATACTGTAAATAACAATATTGTTGTGATTTCCAAAAAAAAAAAAAATCAGGCAGGAATCTTCTGCCCATTTCGAAGGAGGAGAAGCATCATTTGATTGCGTCCAGTCATAGTTGTGCTTACAAAAGCCCCAATGAAATCAGTAGGTATATTAGGTGGCAGTCATTTATATTATATTTATATTGCTTTTAATGGTAAGCAACACGATATCTGCTGGCATCTATCTATGCCAATCTAATTTTTAAAATGACATTTTATTAAGTTTTTTTGTTTCAAAAAAATAAGAATCTGGCAAGTTGAAAAGCAAAACAATAATCTCTAGCACAAGATCTCCAAGGATACGTTTAGACTCCATATAGACACCTTAAGCATTTTTAGGAGGCAAAAATAGATGTCTACAGAGTACAGATCAATGAATGCAAGTAGAAATAGGGGGGAAAGTCTGCCTAGCTACTGATTAGGCATGTTGATATTATGCAAAGTAGGTTTGGGAGAAGTGCAAAACCCCAGTCTGGAAGGGTCTTAAATGCACTTTGGAAATCTAACAGTAGAGTGAAATATAGCATTATAAACTTCCCTTGTTTTTTTTTTTAAAAAAATCTTTATTCTAGCTAGGTCAAGTTAGACAGATGCCTCTAATTATTATCTTAAATATGCAATAATATGAGCCTATTTTACATTACTAGACATCAGGGGAATGTAAAATTTCTAGTGACACATTTGCCTTTTCGAGTTAGATTTATTTATTTTTTGTACAAAGGCCAATTCCAACTTGGGCATGTGTAGCAGCATGCTGCCTATCCAGAGGATAATTTTAAAATAGACAAAACTATGAACGTAGGAAGTTTAAGAAAGGCAAGATTTAGCCACAAAAGGCCTACTTTAAATTATGTGTGGCACAGTGAAAAAGGGAAGTCTTGCCAAGAGCGATGCCAATTTCACCAAGGAAATAGGCATCACTAATCAGAATTAAGAAAACATAAAACAAAATTCCAGATGCAAAATTTCTAACTTCATAGATATCTAATCTGCTAAATAGCCTTTTCATTTTTTCTCTTTAAATCATATATTCATTATCCAAATTGCCTGTTCCTAAAGTGATAATATAGTGTGTTGTAACATGCCCTGACAGGACACAAATTGACTCTTTGTGACGAGACTCTACCCAGGCAATGTAAAGGAAATATCTCACTCTATTATCTGTTGTCTGTATGAACCAACAGATTACATGGTTCACTGGGTAGCTGAATAACTTTTAGACAGTTTGCTCATATCTATTTACACATTTTCCAGGGAAAAAAATACATTAGCACCAGAGAAAATGTCTCCTTTTTCTCTTCCCCCGCATCTGTGTGAGAGGGAGAGTGTTGAGAGAGAGTGGTAGAAAGGCAGACATTCTAAACAAAAGCATACGCAAGGAGAAAACAAAACAAAACTCAGAATAATTTGCTACCTTTGTAGGAATAACGATGGAAGGGCTAAATGCAAAGAAAGTAGAGTATTCTGTGTGTTTAAAAGTTGTATAGAATAAAGGAATATTGCTAGATGAAAAGCACAAATAGGCATCAAGCAGGTATTTTTTATAGTTTTGGTAAATTCCCCTGATTAAAAAAATGCATAGCAATAAAATACTGTCTTCTATACCACTGAGATTTAAAACTTTCCCCTTGAGCTGTGGTGGATCACTGGGGGATATATGGCCTCATACTGAGACTAGATTTTCTAAATTTGGGAGATGTAGCTTCCAAACCATAACTTTGAATTTGCTGACACACTTATTCAGTAAGTAAGATTCTTTACAATCTGCCACCATTATAAAGAATACCAATACAGTATTTGTGGTAGAGTAAATATATTGGCTTTCAGGCCAAAGATGAAACACCTGCAATCAAAATAATTTGAGGAAAAATTAAGTCCTGGAAAACTCTGTCCTGGGACAGCCTTATTATTAAGGGTGAGTGGGTGAGGCTAGAAGAGATGCATCACAAAACATCACAGAAAATATGAACTCTAGGTGGGAGAATCTGAAAAAGAAATCATGGAAGTTTAGAATGACACACCAAACAGGAAGCAGAACTTCTGTCAATCTACTTCGTTTTACTATGAACTCTGATTACCAAACTACAAAGTACTGTAGTAGTGCAAAGTATCACTAAATATACTTATCTCAAGAAAACTGAGCTCATAGCTTCTTTCACACAAACACTACTTTTAAATTTCCTCCAATTCACATTTTCTTTTCAGCAATTAGAGATGGAGAGAGACTATTTTAGCAGCTGCACTTTTGTTGATTTGTCACAAATCGCACCTGAGCTAACAGTAGCTCTCCAGCTATCTTCTACCCTTCCCTAAAGCGGATGTTCTGGGAGGCAATTCCAGTCTTTAGAGCTATTTAACAGCTCTCACATCACTTGTGCATATTAAAAACCAACTGAAGTTCTACAGATATAATTGAACATCGAAGCAGTGAATTTCCCTGGGTCAATACAGCTTTGAGTCCTGCCTTCTTTAACCTTAGTATTCTCCAGATGAATAGCCTTCAACTCTTGGAATTTTCAGGACTTTCCATGTTGGCTACAGAAATCTGAGATTTCATCCATGGAAGATTGTAGAATGTTGAGTTAGGTCTTTGTGTCCAGGCTATGATAAATCATTCCATTTCCTTTTGCCCCAACCCAGGTCTTTTTTGCATGGTGCTTCCCACCACTCTCTCACAGGAGTGGTTCTCTCACAGTATGCAGGGAGACTTAGGGAAAGTTGCTCTCTGCTTCCTCCTTTGTGAAGAACAAGACTCCTTAAGGTTAGGTTTACTTCCTCAGAAAGCTTTACGTTAGGGAATGTTTCCTCTGCTCTAAACCCTTAACCCCTGAGGTAATCTGACCTGCCAAATAAGAATTCCATGCTTCCAGGACAAGAAAGAAGGCTGTTCTTTTCCTCAAATGTGGTAACATTAACCATTTTAGTTGTTGTTGTTGAGATATAATTGGTGCTTGCATATTTGTATATCTGCACAAGCATGACAAATGGGGCTTCTTTTTGATTGTACAAAGCATTCAGTTGTGCTTTGTCTTAAAGCATGACATTAGAATTGGAGATGTGCATTCTTGGGCTAGGCCAGCACTGGTTATGTGCGAAGATCTTCTACAGTGTTAAAAAAAAATGACCCCTTATATACACACTTTATATTTTGGGCAATAATAGTCCTATTTTGCTATACTTTTGCTCTTAACTCCCAGGAGCTGTCTTTTGCCTTTAATAATATCTTTATTTGATTAGCTATGTAGTGTTGTGATAACATTACATTCACTATGTGATCCTTAATTGGCAAGAATTACATCTAATATAAATCTAAAGTAGAGAAGGAAGTCATATCCCAAAAGGGAAGTGGATGGAATCAAAATAGCAAATGAGGGGCACTGAAATGCAGATATCTATCATCATTGTTTACTGTATAATACTTTTGACTGTATGCTACAATGAAGAAGAATGAAATATTCTCTACTGTCTGAATAAGTTTCATTCTCAAGCCAACTCTGAGAAGAGGCTGGAGTAATACTGCTAAGTCAACTCTTGATCTGCTGTGTCAGCAGCTCAGTATAGTGAATATATTACATTGATAATAAGTGATGCAGAGACTATTATTTATTATGGTACATCAAATAGGGACTAACCAGCAAGAGTCCCCAATGTAAATCTTGAATGTAATAGATCGGGATTGACCGCAATAATATTTGGTTGAGTGGTGCCCTATTTTGCCTGTTTGGGCAACACATCTGATTAATGGAAAGAAGTTATTCTGACAGCCTGTGGTATATCCGATTGAAAATTCAGCTACATAACCTTCCGTGAACTGTTTATCTTATATATTTATTTGAATAGCATTCTCAGTGGCAGTTCTCTTATTCCTTCATTTTGTTTTTTTCTTCTTCTTTAAAATATGCCTTAACAGCTGAACGTATGAAACTATCACACTTTGCATGTTTTTGATGTTCACATAAATTGAAGGGTAGACTCAGTGTCCTCAGTTGCTCAGTTTTCTTTCCAGTCTTTTGACTTCAGACAAAAGTAGTTGTGGCGTGTGGGTTGGACACAAACACACAAATAGAACACAAATACATGCTTATGTCTTTCTTATACGATCCATACAAATACACAGAAAAAAGTCACAATGCCATGTCGGCGGCAAAGCACAGGCAGCTAACAGCAGCAAATCAGAGTAGTTCAAGGGCAAGAAAGCTTTTAGGAATAGAACTGTGTGTGTATATGATTCATTGGGAAGAAATTATCCAATTAATTTTGCGTCTTTTTCTATTCATGAATCATTCAGAAACAGCTGCTGATGTCAGCAAGTGCAGTACATTATTTGGAGAAAATTTGCCAAGGCGTTGTTTGGATATGAAATTCCTATTGTGCAGTTCATTTGTCAACTGTTCATTTTCAGGGTTGCTCTAAACCTTTTCAGGCATAAGAACAGGAGAGCTTATTTTCAGGGAAGTTATAACAATGCCCTTCTCTTCTCAACCTCCAAGCTTCCAAGTGGGAGGACAGAAACAACAATTGCACTTGAACACAAATGCAAAACCAGCAATCCAGGATACTAATAAAGCAGAGATCCAGATTACATCAAGAATTGCACTTGCATTGAACACAAATATGATATACAGTACCTGTCTTTCAGGGTCCTAAATGAATGAAAGTATAAAAAATGCCAGGCCCCGGGTGAATTCTTTTTCAATTTTGACAGTGAACACTCAAAAGATGTCTTATGCGACTGATTATTGAACTAGTTCTATAAAAATACTACATGTATTTCTGGTTCCAATATAACCAAACAGACAATCAAGTTTAGTTTAATTTAGTTTAGTTTAGTTTAGTTTAGTTTAGTTTAGTTTAGTTTAATTATTTATTTATTTGTCAAATGATTATAAGATAACAGGTATAAGTATAAACATAGTTATGAATACATGAAATGGATACATATAAAAAAAAATAAAAAGAAACAATAGGACAGGGACGGTAGGCACGTTGGTGCGCTTATGCATGCCCCTTACAGACCTCTTAGGAAAGGGGTGAGGTCAATAGTAGACAGTCTAAGGTTAAAGTTTTGTGGGGTTGGGGAAGAAACCAGAGTCAGGTAGAGTGTTCCAGACATTGACCACTCTGTTGCTGAAGTCGTATTTTCTGCAATCAAGTTTGGTGCTGTTTACCTTGAGTTTGTAACTATTGTGTGCTCTTATGTATTGTTATGGTTGAAGCTGAAGTATTCATTGACAAGTAGGACATTGCAATGTATGATTTTATACACTATACTTAAATCGGACCAAAGGCGGCGTAGGTTTTCTAGGTCTAGAATTTCAAGTCTGGTGGCATAAGGTATTCTGCAATGAGTAGAGGAGAACTCTTCTTGTGAAATATATCTGGACTTTCTCAACTGTAGTAATATCAGATACGTAATGCGGGTTCCAGACTGATGAGCTATATTCAAGTATTGGTCTAGCAAATGTTTTGTATGCTCTAGTTAGTAGTCTGATATTACCAGAGAAAAAGCTACATAAGATTAGGTTAACAACTCTTAGTGCCTTTTTTGCTATGTAGTTACAGTGGGCTCTAGCACTTAGATCATTAGAGATGAGTATTCCAAGGTCCTTGACAGAGTTTGGATCATCAACAAGGTCTTGACTATTCAGCTTGTATTTTATTTTCTGATTTTTGTTGCCAATATGTAACACAGAGCATTTATTTGTTGAGATTTGAAGTTGCCATTTGTTTGACCATTCTGATACATAGTCGAGGTCTTTTTGAAGGGTAGCAGTATTGTCTATGGTGTTAAATAGCATTACATCATCAGCAAAGAGAACACAGTTGCTCTTAATATGATCACAGAGGTCATTTATGTAGAGTATGATGAAAAGTGATGAAAAATAAGATGGCTTGCATCTCTGCATTAACCTTCTATTCACATTTGCTTCCAGTGGTTATCATCGTAAAACAAATAGAGCTGAGGGTAAAAAGTATTCACTAAAGAGTTTTGAACTTACCCTTATCTATTAATTATAGGGTACAAAAACTTGGTCAATAGGAAAATGTAGTAGAAATATCAGTCATTACTTTCATTTTTCATCTGCTGGATAGAGTACTCTTTGTTTGGCCCTCTTTATTCTCTTCCAAAACAATTATTTCCATCAAAATCACAATGCATTTTCTCTGCTTTTTTGAATCTTAATTGTTTGTTGCTCTCTTTAATTTTATTGTTTTCCTTCCCTTTCCCTTTTGTATTCCCTTTCTTTCTTTTATATATGCACTACACAAATCTTTCTCTCATTCTCATTATGCATTTTTTTCAGCCATAGCCTTTTTCACCTCATAATTCCACCAATCATCCTTTTTAATAATTCCATTAGTATGACTAATGAACTATGACCCCCATGCAAACTGGAGTCTGCAACAAAATTCATTTTGTGCTGTTCCAAATTTCCACATCCTTATACCTTACATTCATTTGCCATGTATTTTGTTGGAAAATTTTATCAATTTACCAATTTTCATATTTCTTAAAAACATTCTATTTTTACTCTTGCATCCCTCCCTTTCTGCTTTTCTATGCCATTTTTTTTCCCTATGTGGCCCCTAAAGTTGCTATCAAAAAGTGATGTGCTCAAATTCAAAATGCCTCACCTTTGTATCTTCATGAATTTATTGTTTTAAATAACTAATCAAATCAATCATTTTTAGATTTATATTTGATACCTGTATATATAAATGGACATTATTTAATCACATACATGTCTTCTTCCAATGCATCTATTTATGTCATCTAATAGAATATTGTCTCTCTATTCATTCATAATGCTACATAATTTTCACCAAAACTCTTATCTGATAAGTTCTTCCATTATTAATATTTATTGTAGTATGACATACTGGTCATTGGGTGCTGTCCTCCACAGTTATTTTTTGGGGCGTCTGTGTCCCAGGAGAACATGCCCATGTAAAATCTGAATATCACTGTGATTTGAGCATTTCATATAGTATGTGGGTTCTGTCAGGTGCAGGAAATCATGAACCAGGATAGAGTTGAAAAACATGAGTTTATTTGAATTTACGATTCACAAGAAACTGATCTACTAATGGTCATGTAAGTGAAATAAATATAAAAATCCAGAGTGTCTGAATTTAATTAAGCACCTTGATTAAGAAGCTGGATGTTGGTCAAGAGGCCTACAGTTCACTCAGATTTCAAAGTTCAGTTGTTGTTATTACCCAGATTATTATCTCAATACATTTCTTTTAATGGAAATGAGACCATTTATTTCTCTCAAGGAGGAATTTAAAAGTCTGGTAAAGGTAATACCTATTAAATATAATAAGCAATGAAAGGAAGTGGTGAACACACCTGTTAACTCCATCCAGTCATCTTTTTCACAATGGCAGTTTTTTAAAAAATTGAAATTCAGCTCCCAAACTTCCAAAATCTGACCAGGTATGACCAATTCAGTGCCTACAAATTTAATTGTCAAGATTGTGAAGACAAATACAACTGCTTTTGACATCACATTGTTATACAAACATATCCTCACAAACTACTGAGGAATCCATTTGATTTTTCTATTACTACATGTCATGAATCAAATAACCCTGGATTGTTAAGATCTGATGGTTGACACCAAAAGAACATAATGGAGAGGGAGGATACTTACTATTTGCTTCCATCATCCCTTCAAAGTAAACTGAATGATCAATGCTTAGTAGTATGAAATCAAATTTTCCAGCCCTGGCATACTCATAATTTCACACTTTGCTTCAATGCCCTCAGATTGAATATACACAAAGGGAATAAATGTTCTTTGTTCAAAGGAATGACTGGACTGCCCACAATTGTATCAGTTGATTGGTCATTTCATGCTTAAGAAAATGACCAGGGCTTCAAGAACCACAAACTCTATACCAAAATTCCCTCCGGATCCTCTAGATCCATTAGTTTCCAGCAATGGATCTTTCTAATAGGTCCCACTACCTACACAGAATTATACTCATTTCATGTTTAGATTCCAGGAGGAAGCAATCTGATCATGACAAGGTTTAGGCAAAAATTCTGAAATCCTCAACATGGTAGAGAATCTGGTCAGGAAACAACTAATGTAGTCTAAAACATCCGGGGGTATCAGACTGTCTACCATTCTTGGCTCCTTGTGGTTAATAGTTACTTTATTTTATTCTAGCCTGATGCCTTAACCACTAGATCATCTTGTATCTTCTAGTTGAATATTTTGTAGCTTCAGTTACTTGGTTCCTTGCTCTTAATACATTAAAATATTGGTTTTTCTGGAAAAAAAGAATTATGAGTCCTAGCAAACACAACTAAAGCTATATATCCTAGGAGGGGAAAGTATAGACAAACTCGTTTCTTCCCACATGGAATCTATCATATTTATAGCTATATTTCCTTTCCTTACTTTGTTTGACATGAATCTTTACTCCCTAATATCTTTAGCAAGCTTTAACTGTTCATTATTTCTGACCCTTTAAATGTACCTTATTATGAATTCCTTCTAAAGGGAGAAAATGTTTTTATTTAGTCAAATTATAATGAGCTCTTCGGCAGCCCTTCTTCTATTTCTCAGCAGGTCCAGCTATTTGTACCTCAGTTAATACTCTCTCAGATATAATCAAATATTGCCATAAATCTTCCACAATAAGGTATAATTAAATGTAACAATTCTGTTCAATGGCCTTAAAACAATTATGTAAATTCCATGGCATGGAGGCAGCAAGATGGTTAGTGCTGAATAAGAAGGTTGTTTACCTGTTCATCATCCATTAGTCACATAAATTACAGACCATTTGCATTTGTCTCTGAAAAACATCATCGGCCATAAAACAGTCACCGAATGCTGACATAACCCAAGATGATGGCTGAAACACAATAGGGGAAATACATTTATTCCTGTATCTGATATCTGACAACATTTTAGATGCAGCATGTATCTGATTCAATTTTTTGTGTCAGCTGGCTGCAGAGCAGAGGGTAAGGTGTCTACAATGTTTACAAGTGGGCAAATGCTTCAGATCACTGACGAGGCAAATTAATTTGAGGTAGTGCTGAACCTGTCCAGTTGCATTAGGCTGGGGCATCTTTTTTGTAACTAATACAGATGACACATGATTCCTGTGTCTCTCTGAATGGCCCAGTGACAATCTCCTCTTGCTTACATATGTCTTAAGAATCTAAGCTCAAGTTGCGGAGACTGATATTCAATATGCAAAATACAGGAAAGCAGCTGTATTTTGGTGGAACCACACTTTTGTTCCTGATAATTAATTATTTTGTATTAATTATATTTGTCTCTTGAACTAAATTTTAAGAAAAACTGTTCTGACCCATACCCTTTCCCAACAATTCAAACACAATCCAAAAGGAACAGAAACCTTGTAATGCTTTTACAAAATAATTAGCTGTGATAAGCACAAGCCTTGCCAAACTGTGCAAGACTTGCCAAAAGATAACAGACAAGAAATAATTTGCAAAATAAGAATCTTCAAATTCAAACTCAGGATACTGGAATGTCCATGAGGCTGGAGTTTCAAAATGTCTTTGCCTTCTGCAAAGTACATTCATTTCACAGCTGCCTTTTATCTTCCTTGAAGGAGGGGCCATTACCTTGCAGCCTTACTCCTGAGTTACCTGTGCTATTGTAACTGTTCTTTCCTATGAGCAATCCTGCATGCACACGCACTTGGCATAGGCTCCTTGGGAACCTCCTCATCACTGCTGCCAGCCCCCACAATCTCTGAAGGCAGCAGTCCACTCCCTAATGGTCCTGGCCCCTCACCTGAGTCCTTGCTCTCCTCAGCTGTCCACACCTGCTGCCAACTAACCACAACAAAAACGATATTTTTGAGATCAAGGATCTGATAATATAATTTTTATTTTAGATCATTCGTAGGCGAAAACCATACCTTGGTGTTTGCATTTACCATTGGAAAGGCATGTATTAGCCAACCATCAATATTTCTATAGCCATGGACCTTTTTAAAAAGGATACAGATTCCCTTTAACTTTAGTACTGTACAATACAGTATGTGACAGCTATTGTAGACAAATACTGCAATATCTCTGCTGTTGGGTCATCCCTGCCTATTGAAAATTGGGCTAACATTATATTTTGTTATTGTTTTCAGTTGTGTTCAAAATACAAAAATATTGGGGATTTTGTTCCCAATTTTGAAGAAGTCAACAAGCTATGTATGTACAGTATTGTTAAGCATGTTTTCCATTTCCAATTATTTTCAAAGATGACAAGTTTCCTTTGATATTGTAACAAGATGTCTGTCTTTTAATGAAATATTCTATAAATTGTTTGATTTTCCCTGCGGTTTTTGCTTTATAATCCTTAAGGAAAAAGAAATGTTGGCTAGAGTTCCCCGGATGTAGTTGTACATTCAGAGACATTTATCTTAAACCCAAACTATTTAGTTTCCATTAATAGATGCATGATGATGATTATTTATACACATATGCTATTTCGATATCACTTAATTAAAAATATCCACCTTGGCTCACATGATAAACCAAAAACCTAGTTAATATGATAACAAGAAAACAGAGCAAATAAAACATGAAATCTTCCTTTCCTTTCCTATTTTTCTTTTCTCTTCTTTTTCATTTTAAGTTATTTTCATGTCTATCCAAACCTTTTTTTGCCTTTTATCAGACAGCCCAACATTATTCATGGTATGTGTGTATCAGATCCATAGAATCTGCCCTGAAGCAATCCCATCTTACACTCCTTGCTGGAATCCAAATGGCAGTTTATGTATACAATAGAGACAATCTTCAGTTGTACAACAGAAAAGCTCCTGAGATGTCCATACAATTTCCTGATTTGGACTTATTGTTATAATTGGAGCAACTCTGGAGACAAGCTGCACAACTTTTAGAAACCTTTAAGGTATCCTTGAAGTAGCAACGTTTTAATTTGATTATTGATACTTAGCTATAAACTAGGGCAATTGGGATCAAAGTACTTACCAAATTACAACACAAGGAACTCAACTGAGAGAGTCGTGTTAAACTCTATGTTAAACCATATGTAAATATTCATTCACCAAACTGAAATAAGAAACAAAGTGTGAATATTCAGTTTTTCCCAAAGGGCTGAGCAGTTACTTTTAGGCTGGGTGAAGATGTTAATGAACTGGCTATTTAGGAACAATAAATATAGAGTGGATACTAGCAGGGATTCTTAGTGTGTAGTTTCTATTGATTTTTCCATCCCTTTGAATTGTTGGACAGAGCAGCATCTAGAGCTTTTACCCTTTTAACCTAGGGCCAATTTCATTCTCCTTTTCATCTCTATGTGAGCAAGTTTTTCTCCATAAAGCCATCCTGAGGCTCATAATTGTCCAGTTTTGTGATGAGATTTTTTTTCCAAATCTTAGAAATGTTTTTGAAACCAGCTCATCTTATAAAGGCAGGGAGAGGAGAAATTGCTTGAAGTTGTACTCATCTTAATTAATTAAGTAGGTTTTCTGCCAATTTACCAAGTTTATCAGCAATTTGCAATTTAAAAAACCCTTAAAAACAAAACTTAAAATAACAACTCAAGCAAGTGAAAGCAAGGAAACCAAGTTAAATGCATCTTAAGGGCCTTTTTAAAAAGGTTATAAAGATGTTATACTCCTCACCTCTGCAGGGAATGCATTGCAAAGAGGTGGGAAGGCAACAGAAAAGGGAAGATTCTGAGTTGAGGCCAGATGAGCTGGCAACAACTATAGAGAAATCTCTGTAAGCATGAGTGCTTATATGGGAATCCCCAAAATAGCCTAGATCACATAGGGTTTTAAAGGCGATGACCAGAATTTTGAATTGTGCCCGGAAATGATTTGGTCATCAGCGTAGTGCTTTAACCATAGAGGCTAGCACTGTCTCTTTGTGATCTTCCAGAAACAAATTGCCTACTGATTTTGTACAAAATAAAGTTTCTTTAGAAATAGAAAGAATTCCATGTGGAGTGTTTTGCAGTAATCAACCCCCAAAATTACTTCATGCACCAGAGATGGTATTCAGCAGGTTCTGACCAGTTCTGGAGAACCGGTAGCAGAAATTTTGAGTAGTCTGGAGAACCAGCAAATACTATCTCTGGCTGGAGATTTTACAGTCCCCTTCCCGTGCCAGGCCCACCAAGCCACGCCCACAGAACCGGAAGAAAAAAAAATTGAATCCCTCCACTGTCATGCACCCTCTAGACTGTTTTTTCTTCCAAAAATGAATGAAGTTAATGATAGGCACCTTGCTCAGTCTGAAAAATAGAGGTTTGCATCCAGAATTACAGCCCACTTACAATGAGCACCTCACAGTTAGTGGATTATTTCAATGTATTATCCCACCCAGTCCATTACGGACTACAGGTAATTATTTTATTATTGTTTTACAAACACACATATATGTATACATATATAATTTCTGTGCTTGGAATCTCCAGGATTCTTCCTTCCCCCTAAAAAATTATTTTAATTTTGGCTAAATGTATCTAAATTTCTTGATTAGATTCATATGTGATGAGACATATTTTTTTTCAGCTAAATATGTTATAATCGGGTAAGTGTGCCACACACATGAAGCCATGAACTATAGTTTACCAACCCTACCAGATATGTTCATATAAACTGACAATTACAACTAAACAAACCATCTTTTGGCACTAGTGTGATACATGAATCCAGTCAATCTGTCTCTCTCAGTCTGCATGTATTTCAGACTAAACTTTGTGAAAGTTTCAAGATTCACAAAAAGCCTGATTTAAAAAAAAGGTCATGCTCATGCTTCTCTTAGAAGAATGGATAGGGATGAGAGGACCTGATAAATCTGGATTAAGAAAAAAAAATAGGAAGGATAAGTTTCTGTCAATGAACTAACACTTCATTTTCACTCCATTGTTGGCAGTCTGAAAAGTAGCATACTAGCAACTGGGATGATCAGATGAAGGCGGGAAAACACAACGGTTAGGCTTCAAACAGGAGAAAATCTATTCTTACAATGCCGTTGCTTAAATCCAGATATTAGAGACCGGGGGGTAAAGCAATGAGAAAAAAAGCAGCTCCTTCTTGGATAGCTTACTGGGAATACTGCAAAAGATTATGCTAATCAGGGCTTCATTGTCCGCTGTAAAATGTTTTCATACCAGTTCTTTTATCTATGGAAGATGGGATGCGCAACCTCTCAACTCTGTGACAGTGAGCACTTTCCTTGTGGTTTCTAAGTAATTAACACCAGCCCCAGACCTTTTCATATTTGCTACTCAAGCTTATGGCCTTTTAAAGATACCCACAGGGGAGCATCCCACACCCTTTGCAAGTGGCCTAAATCACAGTCCCAGCTTATCCCTTGATATAGAGAACATCTGCCAATTGCCAAAAGGCATCAAAAAGGTTTGCTAAACCATACCCTTGAAAAGACTTTAACCAAGTGGCATCACATAGGTTTTGGAGATTGCCTAGACATTTGGGAGGTAAGAAGGCATCATCAGAAGCAACCAAGAGGGTCTGTAATTTCCAAACTGTTCTTCTGCTTTTAAATGCAGATATGTTCCTTTCCAATTTGTTCAAATTGCACAGGGCACCTGCAATCAGATTAAAGAAGTGTCATCTCGGTGCTCAACCTCTTCAATCGGCTCAGGATCTAATTTGCATTAGCATGTGTAAGACTACAGCAATTTCTCATTTGTAATTCTGTGAAAGAAAGAAAGAAAGAAAGAAAGAAAGAAAGAAAGAAAGAAAGAAAGAAAGAAAGAAAGAAAGAAAGAAAGAACGAATAAAGGAAGGAAGGAAAGAAAAAGAAAGAAAGAAATTCACATACCAAAAGCCATTGACAACTAAAAATGACAAATTCAGGCCAGTCAGATATTATTAACATTAAAGCCTTTATTTTATTAAAAGAGTATTTATTAAGAGGATTTAAATAGTCAATCCAGTTTGCTGAATTGCTGATGTTTTCTAATCATATTAAGATATGAAACATTTTATTGCTTCAGCACACACACACATATATGTATACATGTATACGTATATTTGTGTGTGTGTGTGTGTGTGTGTGTGTGTGTGTGTGGATCTTTGGTTATTCGGGTTTTCTCCCGCGTAAAATTGGAAGTGTCTAGGCGACGTTTCGATGAAGTCTCATTCATCATCTTCAGGCTTGTGTCTTTGGCTCTGTGCTTCTCAGAGTAATGTGAGCTTGCAGAGAAACTCTGAGAAAAACAGAGCCGAAGACACAAGCCTGAAGATGTTGAATGAGACTTCATCGAAACGTCGCCGAGACACTTCCAATTTTACACAGGAGAAAACCCGAATAACCAAAGATCCACATACAAATACCCGCGAGAATCTCAGAAAACACACGCACACACACACACACACACACACACACACACACAAACATATATATATATATTAAGAAAACTTAAGAATATATATATATATATATATATATATATATATATATATATATATATATATATTTTTCTTTTTTAGGTACTACATATATGGTATTCAGCTTTGTTCGGGTATTTTCCCACGTCATTATAGTTGTGTTTTTAAAGTTGTAGCAACGTTTCGGCAGAATCTCATCTGCCATCATTAGGCTTCTGTATACAGATGAACACTATACAGAAGCCTGATGATGGCAGATGAGATTCTGCTGAAACGTTGCTACAACTTTAAAAGCACAACTATAATGACATGGGAAAATACCCGAACAAAGCTGAATACCATACATGTAAGTACCCGTGAAAACTTAAAAATATTACTAGTATAACTACCTGGGCAAGTTTTTGTTTTGCTCTGGTCATCAAGTGTATGCTGCTGCAGGTAGTACTCATTTAGCAACTGCTTCATACAGTGACCATTCACAATTACGATAGTTATGAAAAAGTATTTATGTTTGTATTTATGAACTTCGTAGGTCTGCAAAACAAAGAAAAGCTGAAGTAAGAGCATAAGTACATTCACTGTAAAAAGTTTCACTAATTGCTTTGCTCAATGAACTAGTTGCTAATCCCAATACTGGTCACTAAATGAGTACTATTTGTATTCCTACTATTAAACTGATCTCCATGTCTTGGGACAATTAAGTGAGTTCACACTCTAAAATTTGAGTTTTTTATGACAGAAAGAAAGAATCAGAAGAAAAACCTGTTAGATTTCTTTTCTTCCTACTTTCCCATGCTGAGCTGTATATCCTGAACATACTTAATATAAACATAAAATAATATGTTTAACTATATTTGTTTTTTAACTCATTATAAAAATGGAAAATGATTTATGAGAAATGAAATGAGATCTATTATATGGTAAAATCCAAAGAAAATATAATTTATTTTCTAATATCTAGTAAACATTCCCAGTTTCTTAACTTATTTATTTTATTTTTATATGTACTGCATTTTAAAAAATCATTTCCTTTTTTTCAAAGGAGTCAATCAGATCAGGTCAATCAGATAATCAGAGTTGGAAGGGACCTTATAGGTCATCTAGTCCAACCCCCCGCCCAAGCTGGAGACCCTACACCATTTCTGACAAATGGCAGTCCAATCTCTTCTTGAAAGTCTCAACTGATGGCGCTCCCACAACTTCTGAGGGCAAGCTGTTCCATTGGTTATTGTTCTCACTGTCAGAAAGTTTCTCCTCGTTTCCAAGTTAAATCTCTCCTTGTTCAGTTTCCATCCATTATTCCTTTATAATTTTTAAAAATCCAACCTAGGCCAATATATTTTTAAAATTTTATTTATTTATATTCTGCTTTTATCAGTTTTGCAAACATATCCAACATACCTTCTACCTCCTATTTTCCACACAACAACCCTCTGAGATTGCATGAGCTGAGAGAAAGTGACTGGCCCAAAGTCATCCAAGCTGGCTTTCACAGCTAAAGCAGGACTAGAATTCACAACCTTCTGGTTTCTAGACTGGTGTCTTAATCACCAGACCAAACTGGCTCTTTATTCTCCTTTTATATTCAATATGAATGTACATTTAAGCATGTGCAGGTTATACACATGCAGGTTAAATACATTTTAAAAGTGTTATAAGAATGAAACAATATTTATATCCACTTTTAGTGCACCTTTACAGTTTCTGTCATTCAGGCCTCCTCATTTCTTCTCCTATTTTAAATTATTTTTAAAATTCTAGTGCTGGTCTTAATATTGTTTATTTTTTCCTCCTCAGAGGATTTTATTTTACTGATGTCAACTTTTATGCTCCTTCTGTTCTTCTTAGGAAAGCCTTCTTGTTTTAATACCCTTTATTCAGCAAACCTAAAAGCCAGCAGAGTTACTAAGAACCTTTACAATACCTGGTGGAACATTTAAACAAATCATTAATCACAACAAACTAATGTAAGTCATACAATTAACATACTTAACGTACAGTATGTAGCTATTTGTTAACTATAAGCTGATAAATGAATTTATCCAACTTTCTTCTTTCCCATACTCATAGATCTTGTTCACAGAATAAACCAGGGAAATACTTGAAGTACTTAAGTCTGTGTAGTGGCCACAGGGAATGCTACTGTACTGTGATGACAGGGAAAGTATCTGGTCATTCATTGTTGCACATTATTTTAGCCAGATATTTCCAATGTTACCTATTCTGCCTGTACTCACTAAAGCTGTACTATCCCTGAATCCAGTGTGGTTTTGTAGGAAATCTTGTATTTCATATTTTATTATATGTATTTCTTATCTTTTTGCCATAATTAGTGCGCAAACTAACATATTTAAAGAATTATTATTAAAGCTAACAACATGGTTTTATACCATAATAAAAACTTCTCTGTGAAAGACACAAAGCATGTACCAAATTGAAATTTTCTAGTTTTAGATAACAAAAGCCGACAGCGATAAAATAAAAACATTATGTCCATTGGAAGGGGGAAACCACAAAACTAAAACTAACCTGGCCTTCCTAGGCAAGGGTTTCCAGACTCTGGAAATGATAATCAAAACAACCTTTCTTTTATTTCCTTTAAATCTGCTACTGAAAGCGAGAGGATAGAGAACAGGAGCCCATCTGGGCATCTTAAACCACAGGCCTCATACAATATATTAATCATCCTTTGTTATTAAATTGGTGATTCTATAATTAGCTGCATTCAGGAAAAGTTATATTTTGGAACTTTCATTCTGAATAAGTTCTTTAATTGCTAAGACCTGTATAAATATAGAACAAGACAGCCTTTAATGAAAATTGAAATAAGATTCAAGATATATACAGACAGTCTGAAAAGCTATCAGCATTACTACCAGCAATGCCAATAGTGACAAACAAGTGCAGCCTTCTTTATCTTCAGTTGGAAAAATCTGCAAACAGATAGCTGCCTTTGTCCCATGTTTAGGTCCAGTCCCTTTAATCTATAATAAAAGTAATTATTCATTTTCTTATTTTGGCATGGAAGGTAGATTTAAAATCAAGTGTTACCTCTGCAAATATATGTAATTCCTATGAAAGCTATCGATTCTACAAGACAATTTTAAGGAATTGCACCACACAAAAATTATGCGGAAGGAACCCAACATAGCTTTGAAACATCACTTACTGGCTACCCAGAGTTTTGCTTGCTATAAGCTGTTAAGGCCGCATGAAACCAGTCATACACTGTTGGATCTTTACAAATATCATGAAATCTTTTTCGGATATCCCAAAAATCCTGAACTGCTTGAATCTTTTGTCTTCCAGCACTGGGGACTGACCCATAATCTCTTTCCCAGCCAGCCAACCAATTTCGAAGCCAACCTCGTCGCTGACTCCAACAGCTGCTTAAATTCACCAGAGGGGATACCAGCAATCCTGCTTCTAAAAGAAACACCGCAAGGCTTACATTTGCAATGCCTTGAGGAGTCACTGAAAGGAAGGTCAAAGGTGAAGAAAAAGATAAAGTGCTGTACAAGAAGATTGGTAAAGTGGAGTCTTCTTAATGAAAAACTCATGTCTGTTTCTTCCCGATGCAAACATAACTTCATTTCGGAGAGCTTCAGGTTCCCTCTCTCCTTATTCACCCCCTTCTTCTTCTTCTTCATCTTCTTCTCTATTTTTTTTTTTAGGTCAAGCCACTGTGCATCTAAAAGCCTTATTCAGTTGTTCTTGTCACGAGTACTTTGTCTGACGCTGCCTGCATTACTCTTGTAAACAGCGCCAGCATCAAAGTGAAAGCACACAGACTCACATCAGTGGATTAAGACCTTCTGCATGATAAAGTAGCTACCTAGGGTGGGATAAACCTAATATGTGAAAGAATGTTATTGAGGAGGAAGAAAGTGCCAAAACTCTGTCATTCTCTCCAGTAATGTCCTAATCTAATGCCTGACACCAAGGCCTTAGGCCAGTGTTAGTGTTAATCAATGAAATACCCATCTGTGTTCCCTGTCCTTATCGCTATTTAAAACTAGCCTAAACTCAATTATTTTCCCTTAGAGACCAAGATGGGATATTAAGTGGAATGAAAGGGATTGCATCCCACAAAGAAATCCCAGTGTTCAAACGCCAAAGTGTCAAGACTGCTGACTAAATTTTAGTTAAACAGAGATTAAACAGCAATTGTTTTGGACATGTCCAAAATGTCCTCTAGCCCATCCCTAAATTAAATCTAATTCACAATCTTACAATTTAAGAAACATTAATAATAATAATAATAATAATAATAATAATAATAATAATAATAATAATAAATCTCTGATAATAGATCTAATTTCTCATGTAATTTTTAGTTGCCTGTTATATGGCTGACCCTCTCTGAAAATAAGAATTGAATAATAAGCTTTAGGCAGGCATGTTCAACTAATGTAGTATGGAAGCTTAGCCTCTCATTGTTGTCCAAAGCAACAATGAACAACATAGACATTTCCAGATACATAATGGGTATCCAAATATAAAATAACTTATCTCATGAGTGAACAACACATCTCATCACTCAACAGCAACGTCATCCCAGAATGAATTGTGTTCGTTGCAAACAGAGCAAATATATCATTGCACAGCTCCTTGTTACTCTGATTTCATTTTCTTTCCCATGATGTATCTAAAATATTAACTCATTCTCTATATTGGTAGTGAGTTTTTTACATAAAAATTTGCTCTTTTAAAATGTTAAAAAGCAAGACTATTCTACGGAATTAGAGGGTGATATTTTGCCTTGTGTAATGATACAAAGAGATAAAAGCAATTCTCTGAGCAATGAGTCAATTTGAGAACGGGCTCATTCATTCATTATAGAACACCTATAAGGTGTTCTTCCCACTTGTAATTCAGGACATCATCTGGACATTTAGAGTGCATTTAAAAAAAGAATTAGTATGTTGTAGGCCAATTCATACCTGTACTACCTTCTGCATTATAGAAATATTATACATGTCTCTGATATGCAAAAGGGCAAATGTCTAGTAAAAATAGCACACTTCCAGATACAGTCACATATATTTTATTTCTTAATTTATGTTCAATCTTATATAGTTCAGGACATCTTGCAGAAAACAATTTTAAAAATTAAGGTTCAAGACCATTATCCTCCTAATGCCACTTTGGCTTCTGTTCTGCCATATATATCTATATAATGTAATATATAATATATGTAGTTGTTGCTAAGTTGTGTCTGACTCTTCATGACCACATGGACCATAGCACATCATCCCCTCCTCCACTTTCTCCCTGAGTGCCCAAACTCATGCCCACTGTGTTGATGACAATCAATCAATCAAAATAGAGCTTGTGATGACCCAGGTGGGATACAAAATAAACACAGTCACAAGAAACAGGTGAAACCCTTTTATTCCTTCACTTTGCTTCCAAGCTCCAAATATCCTTGAATGGAGACAAAAAACTCCCACACGAGCAGTTACAAGAAGGAGGAAATGCCATTTAAATTATAAAGAGTAAAAAATAACACAAACCAGGCAAGATAAGGGCTCGAAGACGTCCACAGATATCAAAACACACACTGGGAAGGACGCCAAACTCAGAGAGGAACAATAAAATAGAGATATTTCCACGCTTTGTTTCCAGCACTCACCCGTACGTATGTCCATCCTCTTATCCAGTTGTCATAGCTGCAGCCCATGAAGAGGATCAAGGCCCTCTCCTCCCCAGTAGACCACATCTCTCTCTTATCCTCTCCTCCCTGCATGCCCTAGGATGGAGAGGGGATGGGCCTGGATCCTCCTCTGACTGCCTAGTCAGCCTCTGCCCTTCCCCAGCTTCCTCCACCTCTGTTGTTCACCTCTGGAGCCACACTTCCATTCCCTGTCGGCTGTTCCTCCTCTCCCTCAGAGTCAGTCTCCACCAGGGGCAGGACAGAGCTGGAAGGAGCCTTGGAGGTTTTCTAGTCCAACACCCTGATCAAGCAGGATACCCTATACCTCAGAGTCATCTCATTGCTGTCCTCTTTCCCAGCATCAGGTCTTTTCCAATGAGCCCTCTCTTCTCATTTGGTGGCCAAAGTATTTGAACTTCAGCTTTAGTATCTATCCTTCCAAAGGATAGTTAGGATTGATTTCCTTTAGGATTGACTGATTTGTTCTCCTTTCGGTCCAAAGGATTCTCAAGAATTTTGTCCAACACCACAATTTGAAAGCATTAATTCTTCGGCGCTCAGCCTTCTGCATTGTCCAACTCTCACAGCTATATATTCCAACTGGGAAAACGGTAACATTGACTATATGAATCCTTTGGCAGCATGGTGATGTCTCTGCTTTTTAATATGTTACCTTGTTTTGTCATAGCTTTCCTAATACTGAAATAGTCTTAGTGAATCCATCTAATTCAATATTTCTGATGAGGGGGATTGGTGGTGGTGTCCCATGTTGTTTTGGGTCTGGTGTTGGTTTTCGTGGCTGGGAGTCATTTGTTGGTGAGGGCTAGTTTCCAGATGTCTGGTAGGTGGGAGGTATTGTCATGTTTATTCATGTTATGGGGGTGTTTCTCTATTTCGATGGCTTCCCTGATTATTCTCTTGCTGGAGTGTTCAGTGTTGGATATTAATTTGGTTCCTTCAAAATTAATTTCATGTCCTGTGGCTTTAAGGTCCTGGAAAAGGGAGGAAGTATTTTCTTCTTTTCTGACTGCATTCTTGTGTTCTGTGATGTGTGCATTTATTCTCCTGTTGATGGAAAGGAGCACCTATTGGATCACCCCTCTCACCCGTCATCACTAACCTATACATGGAACACTTTGAAACCAACACTCTAGACAAATCCGAACACAAACCCAAACTCTGGCTCAGATATGTAGATGACACTTTCATAATTTGGCCACATGGGAAAGAAAAACTGGACAACTTCCTCACACATCTCAACAATCTACACCCCAAAATACAATTCATCATGGAAACAGATACCAACAACCAACTTCCCTTCCTGGATGTCCTAATTTACAAAAAACCCAATGGCTCCCTAGGACACACCATCTACCAGAAAAAAACACAAACCAATTGCTACCTAAATGCACAATCCCATCACCACCCTGCACAGACCAACTCCATAGCCAAGACCCTCATCTCCAGAACCAAACACCTAGCTGACAAAGACCACCTGAGAACAGAACTACACACTCTCACTAACGTATTAATTTCCAAAGGATTCCAAAGAAACACTATTACCAGCCTAACCCAAAGAGAGATACCCAAAAAGAACCAAGACACAGAACAAAACAACAGTATCACACTCCTCCCCTACATCAAAGGCACCACAGACAAAATCAGCAAAATTCTCCACAAACACAATATCAGGATAGCCTTCGGCACTGACCAAAAAATAGCCAAAATCCTAAGAAA
Source organism: Pseudonaja textilis (assembly GCF_049901715.1). Taxonomy (NCBI): domain Eukaryota; kingdom Metazoa; phylum Chordata; class Lepidosauria; order Squamata; family Elapidae; genus Pseudonaja; species Pseudonaja textilis. The sequence continues at coordinate 76,911,305 of NC_141992.1, forward strand.
CCCCAAAGACAAGATCAAGCTAGAAAACCAAGGAGTTTATGAAATACCATTCAACAATTGCCTAGCCACATTGGACAAACCAACAGGAGAATAAATGCATGCATCGCAGAATACCACAGCAATAAAACTCATAAGGTCACCACACAACCCATTACCCAAGTTGTTACAACATAGGAGGCTAATGGAAAAGAGATCAAAACACAACGACCCAGGAGATTAAAGCACAAGATCCAGGATATCTCCACAACAACACTCACAAGGCCATCACACAGCCCATTATACCAACATCAACTCCATCAACCAATCAAGAGGCAGCAGCACAGCCAACCAGCCCAGCACACCAGCCCCCCCACCCCCCATTATTTATAGAGAGACAGCAGCTCTGATCACACACTGCTTGCACTGGCACAAGGCCAAAAGCACCAGCCTGAGGATGGTGAGTGGGACCGCAGCGAAACGTCACTAAGATACTCTTAATCTTACACGGGAAAAGACCTGAACACACCTAGACCTACATATATATATATATATATATACATATACATATACATATACATATATATATATGACATTCAGCTTTGTTCGGGTATTTTCCCACGTCATTGTAGTTGTGCTTTTAAAGTTGTAGCAACGTTTCGGCAGAATCTCATCTGCCATCATCAGGCTTCTGACATGGGACATGACATGGGAAAATACCTGAACAAAGCTGAATGCCATACATGTAAGTACCCACGAAAACTTAAGAATATATATATATATATCCATATCCATATCCATATCCATATCCATATCCATATAAACACACACACACACACACACATATATATACATACATACATACACACACACACACGCACGTTTTATTTATAATTTTTGCTTTTTCTATTCTTTATCTATTGACTTATTTACAGTTTTTTAATCTAATATGTGGTCTCTTGGCAACATACAACTATGTAATAATAATACAAATACAGAAAAACGCACACATACAAACACACACTAAAACTACAATTGAGCATATGGCCCAAGAGGCTCTATGTTCAGACCAAAAGGAAGGTGATGGAAAAGAGTTGTTTTAACTGTCTTCCAAAATGCTAGGAGGGAAATTCAATAAGATGCACAAATAATTTTGGGGAATTTGTATCTCCTATTGCATCCTGAACATGGAAAGAATTAAAAGAAAGTAAGAACTTCCATCCACTTTGTAAACTTGCTATAACTCTGGCTCTTCCCATTTTGGAAGAGCTTTGCTGTTGGTCTTGTCAAATTAATGTCATACACACACACACAAAAATCATCTTTGAGCTAAAGAAATGATAATCCTTGCAACTACATTTGCAGATCTTTGGTGTGTGGGGGGGGGAAACAGTTAATCAATAATGAGCTTTAGGACACACTATGTGTTGCCAGTATACAAACTTGGAAATGTTTTTAAGCAGAATCTAGTTCCAATCATAACCTGAGCAGTATGAAGTTTTATAGAAGTTAATCTTAGAAGTGTGTTGGTTGCAAACCATGATAAGCTTTAAAACTCAACATCAGCACACTGAATGAATTATTGAATCCCTCAATGGAAACTGGTCATAAATTGGGTTGAATGTATTCTTTATCTTTAGTGTGACTGGGGAATGGTCTTGGTATTTAACCCTAGTTGACTATAAAGATGAAGCATGGAGCAGAAGCCCATTGTCAAATAAAACTTCTTGCCATGTATTCCACATCAGAGTTTTAAGTTATTGTGTATTTTTTGCTCTGCACTTCAGTGTATTACCAACTTTATAGGACCGTGATGGCGATCCTATGGCATACGTGCCGGAAGTGGCACGCAGAGCCATTACTACCGGTACGTGAGCTCTCACTCAGAAAAGGTCTACTGCGCATGCATGCATGCCGCCCACCTGCTAGCTGATTGTCAGGTAACTGGCGTGCATGGTAGCGCATGGGAGACGCATGTGCAGAAGCATGCAGCATGATTGTGCGGGTTGCATTCGCATGCGCAAAAGCGTGCAGTGCAGTTGCACGGGTCACACACATGCGCAGGGGGCATGGGGGCGTGCACATTGCCTTCTGTGTGATGGCACACAAGCGCAAGCACACAAGTATGCGCACAATTATTGGCATGGGAGCCCAAAAAGGTTAGCAACCACTGTAATAGGAGGAAGAAGGCACAGTTTGGGAATGGAGTCAAAAAGGAATCAATCTCTAGTCGTTATATTCCCACAAACAATCTAAATCCAACACCTCTTGAATCCTGTGAACTCTTAGCTAGCATTTAGTGCTGACTGTTAGTGGACTACATTTATATGTATAGCCATGGGCAATAAATCAGCTTAACTGGACCGTAATGTGTGGTTCTGATTCTTTGCATCTGACAGCTTCCATCAATGGATTTCACTGCCATGATCTGATCTACCAAAATATATCTAGATTTCTTTTAATATTTCAGCATAGTTTATTATCACAAATAAGACAGAATCCACAGGCCAGGTGCTCAGTGACAGTAATTCAATCAATTTGTTATTAATCTGCAGTATTAGAGATTTATTTGTTATCATGAGTAGAGAACTGTTCTGAGATCAAGTGGTTCAGGAGCCAACTATAAAGTGCCAATGAAAAAAAACTATTTTCCTTACTTGGCTGAAGTGGAGAAATGAAGAGGTCTCCTTCAATTAAGATAATTAACCCACATATTATCTTACTGACCTCAAATTAAAATCATAAATAGAAACGTGCACTCATAAATGATAACATCATGCTTTAAAAAAAAAAAAGCTTTACTGGAAAGTTTAATAAGCAGTGATTTTTGGCATCTAGCCATTTCCTAAAGCAAGAGTTGAAGACAGAGTTGTTGCCACTTTATAATAAGCAAGCAATATAAACATCAGAAGAAAATGTTCTCAAGCCAATTATTGCTCAGAGGAAAAGGTATGTTTTGCATCCAGTCCTGGGAATCTCTAATTAGGAGTAGATCATGGAAGAGGAGATAAAAAAATAATAATGCTGGGCAACCTTTTTCAAATTGCATTTTTAAGTCTCCAACAGAAGGCAGCAGGAGGCATGACAGTGATGATAGGAATCAGTAGAAAAGGGAGCGACTAACATTTTCAGTTTGTGTGAAGGAAGTTGGAAGATTAAATAACATACTTAGTTTGATTTCTATTTACTCCCCCCCAAAATATATTTTGTCACTAAGTTTAATGAACTTAGAGTGGTTCCTATCACCAGATACATCAGGAATTAATATAAATCAGGCCCAGGGACTGATTGTGAAGGATTAGGCTGCATTAGAACCCTTGGGTTTAGAGAAAAAGAATAGATTAAAATTAGGATTTGATTTGAGTACAAATTACTAAGGGTGGAGCTGGAAGGCTTGCCTGACTAAATACATTACAACCCCCTGTGCTCTTTGCTCTCCCCATTGATAGGATGACTCAGATGCCAATCAAACAGCAGTTGCCAATCAAGCAGCAACATTGGGCAAGGCAAGATGGATATCTGGGAGTTCTTCAGCCCTAGGCCTTATGAAGAAGTGCAGAGGTGGTATTCAGCAGATTCTGACCAGTTCTGGAGAACCGGTAGCGGAAATTTTGAGTAGTTTGGAGAACACGCAAATACCACCTCTGACTGGCCCCACCCCCATCTCTTCTCTGCCTCCTGAGTCCCAGCTGATTGGCTGGGCCTTCTTTTGTTGCCCTGCACAGGAGAATGGAGCTGGAAAGCAGGTTAGTGGGGTGAGGAGGGAATGGGAGTTTGCAGTTGTAACCTTCTCCCAGGAGTGGGTGGGAATGGAGATTTTAGAGTATCCTTCCCTTGCCATGCCCACCAAGCTACACCCACAGAACCTGTAGTAAAAATTTTTTTGAATCCCACCACTGAAGAAGTGGCTGAAAAAAACAAAAACAAAATCCAGAAGTTGTAATAAGGAAGCAAACTAAAGGACAGATAGCCTTGGTGAGAAGAGACAACAAGAAAGGAGGCAATAACTGAGAAAACTGAGGAAAGCGGTGTTTATTTCCTTCCCTCAGCGGTGGTATGAGGTAAAATCTTTTTCAAGCCATTTTCCTCAGAGGCAGCAAAGATTGGGAAGAGGAGAGGAATCAAGAAGTCCAGCCAGGGACCAACAAAGCAGAAAAGGCAAATAAAAATTAAAAACTTGGATAGAAGAGAAATACTTTCTATTTCTAAAAAAAAACTAAAAAAAGATAAAAGATTGAACTCTGTGTAACAAGGACTGTGGCTCTATGTAGAATGACTAAGATAAAGAGGTCAGCTTCAAGCAAATAATAGAGATATTGAATAGAAAGGTATGAAATATAGTGAAATTGGATTTTAAAGAGTATAATGTAGATAAAGCGCTTATAGAAAATAGATTGTCAGAATAGAAAATAGCTTAATTGTTAAGATTAATTTCTGTACTAGTTGAAGGCATTTATAATTTACAATTTTATCCATTTTTATGGATTTTCTACTTTCATATACATTGGAGTTGGTCAGCTAATAAATTCAAATATATAAATAAATGAATTCCTTTTTTATTAGTAAGCTTTCATTTTGTAAAATAAAAAAATTTCCTCAGCCAAGTTTGCAGTGCTTTGTTTTGAGCCTGGGTCAACCTGGCTATTGGTGGTTCAAAAAATAAATAAAAATAAAGCTTGTGACAGAGAAATATATTGAAGACAAAAAGAAAAAGAAAAAAGAAAGGAAAATAAAGCTTCCAAATAATTCTTAATTCTTATATTACAGGTAGTCCTTGCTTACTGACAATTTGTTCAGCGACTGTTCAGTTACGATGGCAACTGAAAAAGGAAACTGATGATGATCCTCAGTTTCAACTGTCCCAGCACCCTGATGGTCACGTGATTGTAATCTATGCCCTCCGTAACTGGCCCACGTTTAACATCGGTTGCAGCATCCTGCGGTCATGTGATCACTATTTGCAACCTTGCCTGCCATGTTCCAATAAAGACAATCAATGGGGAAGCCAGCAGAGAAGATTCCAGGTCACTCGGTAAGTTTTCTGTACCTCCCTTTGCCTAGCAGCAAGCATACCCAGCCTTGCTGGGTTTGCACTGTGCCTCAGAGGCAACTTGTGCATCTTCCCCCTCTTCCTAACCCACAGCCTTGCCATGTACCATGCCACATCTGTTGCCCTGCCTGGGATTGGCTTAACCTGCAATCCTTGGTTAGCAACAGTATTGGGGAGTGCCAGGATTCCAACCTCAATAACCATCATTATCCAAGGAATATCCTTATAGAAGAAAATTGAGGTGGGGGCAGGTTGGAGCCTATCCATTGGGTGCCTGGAGGATTTTTCATAGAAGAAATTGCTCTTTATGCTATAAAATCTAATAAGTAAAAATTAAGGAGTCCAGATTAATGTCAGGTCTTTATTTTGGGGTGGGAAGGAGGCAGGAGAGAGACAGAGAGAGAGAAAAGAGAAAAATTAAATGAAATTTAACAATAATAGTGGCGTGTAAAAATATGGGAGCAGTTCTTGACTGATCTACTTGCTTTTTTTAGCAATAAATTCCTGATGGACTTCATCCACAGTCATGCCAAAACATAGTCACTTTATATGTTATGGTGAGATTGTAATCTGAAACATAGCATGGTATATTCTGGCAAACTTTACAAATATTGGAAAAATAAAAACATTTTGAATATCTTTAGAAACTGAATATTCATTAGCGGCGTAATTGTTCCTATATCTCCCCTCCAAAATATCAAAAAGGATTGTCCCTCAATGTATCCTTGTCTGTTTTGGAACCTCTATTTGTAAATCATAGATTGTCTACATATTTAAGATTATTAACCAAAGTGAAATTTAATCCCCTACTTAAATCAATCTATCATTCAATATTCAGCATTTTCTATTTATATCAAAGCTAACTTGCTTATATCCCCTTAACCCCAAGAAAAGGGAGGCTAATTTTATCATCAGTAATTATTTCCATATAGATTGGAATCCATAGTTAGAAGGCTAGGTCTGCTTTGGCAAACATCAGAGTCACCAGCAACTTACTTGCAGCTGTTATTTTGTGTGTGTAATGCCTCTGAACGCCTTGTGTTCTGAAGGTCAGTAGCTAACTTGGCCAGGCACAACACATTGGCAATGGGAGGAAGAATGTGGAGGGTGGTTTGAGTTAGCAGGGAAAGATGCTGGTGGCGGCAGAGTGCAGGGGAGCTGAAAGGGTATGGATGGGGGGAGAGGGAAATCGGTGGGTGGGCCAGTTGAAGCAGAAGTAAATGCAAAAGGGTGGCAGAGCCTTGTCCGCTAAAAGGAGCTTACTGGGCCGATCCAGGGAGAAGGCAGTGGGATGGAGTCAACAATTTGCTCAGGGCAGGAGAAGTATGAGCACCTTGCCTAATGACCACAACTGGGACTGCTGGAACTGCTGTTACTAAGATGTGTGGTCATATGATGTGTGCTCACCTGATGAACAACTGCTTCACTTAACTATGGAATTCCCAATCCCAATTAGTGTCATTAAGCAAGGACTACCTGTATCAACGATTAAAACTCAATGTAAACCGCTTCAAACTCTATTACAAAAAGTATGACTTCAGCAACAGAGTGGTCAATGCCTGGAATGCACTACCTGACTCTGTTGTTACATCCTCTAAACCCCACTCCTTTAACCTCAAACTATCCACTATTGACCTCACCCCATTCCTAAGAGGTCTGTAAGGGGCGTGCTTAAGTGCACAATCGTGTCTACCGTCCCTGTCCTATTGGCCCCATTTATTCATACCTATTTCCTGTATTCTTACTCATGTTTATACTATTATCTTGTAAGCGATTGACAAATAAAATAAATAAATAAAAATAAATGCTGCATTGGTCACATTATATAATATTCCAGCTCTGGTCACCACAATTCAAGGAAAGATTTCAGAGAATGCAATGAAAACAATAAAGACATAGAAGCTAAACCCTATTAAAAGCAGTTAAAGGAGCTAGGTGGATATAGCAAAAACAAGATAACACTAAGGGAGATACCTTTACATTAAATGTTGCATTCTAGTGGGACCTAGATATTGCATTTTTAGATATCCCAGTGGCGGGATTCTTTTTTTTTTTTACTACCGGTTCTGTGGGCATGGCTTGGTGGGCATGGTGTGGCTTGGTGGGTGTAGCAGGGGAAGAATACTGTAAAATCTTCATTCCCTCCCCACTCCTGGGGGAAGGTTATCACCAGTTCTCTGAACTACTCAAAATTTCCACTACCAGTACTCCAGAACTAGTCAGAACCTGCTGAATACCATTTCTGTAGCAGTCCCTCCCCTTTGGAACACCTTTCCCCCTAAATCCAGCAGGCCTCTACTGATCCGTGGGTGGGACATTTAGAGAGAGAGATCCAAACACAAAATGGGAAGGTATTTTCTTATTATGAGAACTATTGTGCAGTGGAAGAACCTGCTTTTAGGAGTCATGAAAATTCCATTGTTGCAAGTTTTAAGCAAGGGTTGGACAGTTATTTGTTCCGGATTGTTTGACCATGCTGCCCTGGGGAGGAGCACGGGTAGAAAACCTCCAAGAATTGTTCCAATTCTAGAATTCTAAATATTACCAGGTTATAAAAAAAATGAAAACCAGCTTTCTAGTACTTGTGCCTTCTAGATGTGTTGGGATTACAGAACCCAGGAAACAGCCTGCATGACCAATTGGTACTGTATTGCAGGAAGACACCATACTGAGACAGGCTGTTGCAACATTTTTGTGGGTGTTAATCATCTCCTATTTTTATGAGTTATGTTACTGAGTAGGCGCATATAAGAATTGACCTGTAATAATGATTTATTCAGAGCTTCTTCTTTTTTGCTTTGAATGGAACTGCTTAAAAAGCATGCATTTCTGTTTATTATTTTTTTGTTGTGTATTCAGTCTTTCAGATATATGGCAAACCAACCAGCAATTCCTTATTAAGTTTTCAGTGTCATTTATAATACTGCCAAACTGGACCAGCTGCTTACAAATGAGTCAGAGGCAGGAAGAGTTTTTTGTTTTTTGAAAAATGAACCTATGATTTCTTTTCTTTTCCTTTCTTTTCTTACCATCTAAACATTTAAAAGGCAGCAGTGGTCATAAGACAAGAATGCAGTTAACATGTCTATTATGGTTATTATTACCATTCTCTTATCATTATTGTGTAGATGTCAGATACAATGCATACTTTGTGTATATGGCAGAAATAGAAAAAAAAAGAAAAAAAACAAGGCTCTGGTCTCAAATATCTTATAGTACAAAATTGTCTATGGGGTAAATAAATGGGAGAAGGAAGTGAAAAGGATCCATGAAGGCAAACACCGAGTAAGAACTCCCACTCTGAGAAAATAAAAAGGATTCTAAAAGTATTTGACATTAATACATTTTGTCTTTATTCATCATATTTGGTTCAACTGTTTGAGTATCATTCATAGTTGTTCTTTCCTTTCAATTGCAGTATTTTCCTAAAACAAACATTTTCCTAGTTGCTTCTTCAAACGTTAATGGAAGTGAAGGTCACTCTTTACTACTGCTGCAACAGTATCTTCCTAAAGGTATTTTGTTAAAGGTCAGCATAGCCTCCACTAACCAAACTGATTCTCATTTCACAATACATGCATTCCTTTTTCCCTAAATGTATAGATTTAATGCACGACCTGATTAATAAAAGAGTCAACTTAAGCAGGCACTGAATTACATTTAAGGAGGATTGGAAGAGTACTCTGCTAGCCACCTTCTTTCAGGGTTCATCCTATTTTGTAAGATATGTCTTCTTTGTCATGTGATTATATCACAATTCCAGTCCATTATTTTGTTATCGAATAGAAATAACTTACACAGAAAGCTAAATACATACTTCAAATTATTGTTAACTAGAAATGACATATAATAAGGTTTCACGTGGATTAATGTAGAAAGTATATAACAATACAAATATAATTTTTTTATAAAAATGTTATACAAATATAACAATGCAGGTTGATGTCTATGGAGATTCTCAGTCATCCAGGTCATAATTTGTCTCCGATGTGCTTTTTTTCAAGAGATGCAGACAACACAGACTCATCCCCAACAGCCTGCACCTGTGTTCAACAGTGAAGGGGCACAGGGCAGAAACATTCTGTAGAAAGCACAGCTCCAACTTCCCAATGACTCAGATGACCCTGAGGACACAGATAAACCTTCAAATAGCCTCAACGACACTCTAAAAAAATGCAAATAACCAGCTGTCTCCGTGGTGGGAGTCAAATAATGTAACAACCAGTTGTCTGCCCTAATGACTAGCTGGGTAGGCATGGCTGGGTGGTCATGTGTCTGGGTGGTCATGGCCAACTCAACATCACATCTAGGGGTGCTTCACCTTGCCTGGCCTCGCATGACCGTGGAGATGCTGAAAAGGTAAGTGTGAAAAATGGACATAAGTCTCTTTTTCAGTGCCATTGTAACTTTGAATGGTCACTAAATGAAGTCAAGGATTACCTGTACAAGAATACAAAAAGCTTCTCTTCTTGCAGAAAGCTGCCCTAAATAACAACCATTAGATTAGAAATGGGGGAATACACATTGAAGATCAATGATAGCCACAGCCATCATTGAAACCTAAACCATTCTGTCTGAATACTTTCCTTTTCATCAGTAAGACCTGCAACCCGGAGTTACAAACCAGGCAGGGTACCAGAGCACCTTGAGAAATTAAAATAGTTAAAATGCAATGATAATTATCAGCAGCCAACTCTTGCTCATAAAGTGAAATCCTTTAGCAGAGAGGTCATTTAAGCTCGCCAGAAAGTGGGTGTGCATATTTGGGCTACAAAATGCCAAGCTAAAGAGACAAATTAACAAAGGAGATAAGGTACCCGGGTTCAAGCTTCCCAAGCTTGTCGGGATTACAATAAATTTAGTACATGCCACAGATATCTAAATAAACTTCAAGCCTGGTGCCATGTTACTAAACCTTATTATCATGAGAGAAAATTAAAACAAATTAAAGGATCCACACCCCTACCTCCTATTTTTAAAATCTTACTATCAGTGAGAAATCATGTGCCTTGGCCACTCCGAAGCAATGAAAGAGACTCTTGTCCCAAAGGTGCTTTTTCAAGAGGCAGCTGGACTTTCTGCAAACCAAGAAAGTCCAGTTGCCTCTTGTAGAAAGTTAGCAAACCTCCCCCCAGAAGAATGAAATATTTTCGGAAATATTAAAATGGCAGAAAATTATATTTCCCTAAATGAGAAATATAGAAACATGCTCTTAAAAGGCAGGAAACAGACTCACTCTTAATAGCCCCAAAGAAACTGAGGAGGTCACCTTTTAAAAATGCAGATTTGCTAATCCATTCAAGACATGATTAAAACTCCAAGGAAGCCAGCATATAGGATTAATTACATTTGTTAAACAAGATTAAAAACCTCAACTCATTGCCAGCCTTTGCAAAACTAATTAAAATCAAATAACAAAATATACAAAACAAGCCTCTAAATTACAAAATGCTGTAGAACAAACTGTAGAAAAATCCATGTACTCATCAAACCAATTGGTCAGCTGCCCAGGACCTCAAACCCATGTGGTCCTGTTCACCAAAAAACCATCTTTCCAATCAGTGTCCATGTTTCCAGTGTCTTTCTCCCTGCTTGGAACTGAACCAGTTGGATATTTCTTCCAACACTCTTGAAAAAAGCACCTTTGGGACAACCATGACCTGGATGACTGAAGAATCCCCATAGACAGGAGACTCCTGTGCTCAGTGAACTGATAAAGCACCCTTTCACACCCAGAAGAAGCAATCCTTAGATTCATTTGCACCACTTAAAGGTACCAGCTGATCTCACTCACAAGATATCCTAAGGAAATCATCCAGATTTAAGAAAAGTTCACATGCCCCCAGAAAGGCAGTTTAAAAAAAATCAGACAGAGTGTCAAGCTTGCATCCTGCCTCTCAGAAGTACACCCCAAGCAGTGTAAAGTAAAAATCTTTTTTAAAAGCCCCTAATAAAGTACCCGCAAAACAAAAAACAACCTTCCAGAGAAGTGGCTCTGGCTAGTCTGGCGTACTGCCAAGAACTACTAGCTACTGTTACAATGTAATAAGGGGAGAGACCATTTCTGAAAATACTTAAGCAGGGCAATAAAGGTAAGGATTAGGCGAGAAACAGCACATGCACACCAGAATGTTTCCTTCCTGCCTTCCTGACAGGATTAGCCCTGTAAAGTGGGAAAAACAAAAGGCTGCTGGAAGATTTCTTCCAACAATCAGTTCCCCGAACTGCTCAGAAAGTTCACAATGGTTCTCCAGAACCGGTGCGACCTGTCTGAATCCCACCACTTAGCTGTCTGCCCAGATCCTTTCATTCCCCACCATCTAGTCAGAGCTGAAGAAGCTTCTTGGATGAGAAGTGAGACATCTTCAGAGAAAAACAAAGTCCAATTGTCTCTTGAAAAAAGCACCTTTGGACAATGTAGGTTGGTAATGGTGTTGTCATTCATATACATATAGTCCTTGACTTATAGCTACAGTCTACTGAGTCCTGTATTTATAGTTTACAGCACATACTTTCAGAATGACCCCTAGCTTTAACTGCAACTATAACAAGTTGGATGTTACTTTGTGCAGTCAGTTGCTCAATTCACTAGTTCCTATGAGATGAGAAGAAGTTCATACTTCATAATAGATGAGAACAAGCTTTAGATGAGAACAATGAAAAATGCATTACCTCAAAAAAGGCAAATGTGTGAATCTTCATTTGCAAACTGCTAGTAATCATTGATTGCCTGTGCTTGATAAATTTTCCTTCACATTTCCTCTCCTCACATTAGACTAATAAATTTGAACTAGAACGTGGTTTAAATAAGCATGACATTGTCTAAGTAGAACTGGATCACAACCTCGAAGGGAGGCTACTTAAAACCCTAATAGAAACCTTGGGATTTCCAGATGAGTATCTTCTTCTTCTGCCTAAATTTATAATTATCAGTCTTTGATGTGCGCAAGAGAATTTAATAGTCTGGTAAAAGCATCCTATTTGAAGGAGATGCCATTGACATCAGTGTAGTTGCTTTCAAGAATCTGTGTTTAGAACCACAGCCTCAAGCTTTAACTTATTCTGCAATTAAAACACTAAAACAGAAAGCAATTATGAGTAATAAATACTATAATAACAGAAAGGAAAGGGAAACTTGAAGGAAACTGTTTTAACAATCAAATATCAGAAAGAAAAAGTGAAGCAAACACTGGAGGGAAAAAGTAATTGGAAAGGCAAATTGGAATGGCTGGGGAATACAGTGACTGTGTAGGAGAATTCCAGAATATGAAAATGTATTTAAAAATGCTGAAACTAAAAAATACAGAGAAATGTAGTTGATTGTGGTTAAACATTGTTAATTACTATATATATATATTTGCATTCTTCAAGGAGGTATGTTAAGAATGATAGTCACCTAACAGTTGGGTTAGTAATATATAAACCAGGATAGTCATTTAATACTGTTGTATCTTTAAGAGAATGCTGTAATTGTGATTGGCTGAGGTTCCTCCAATGGCCATAAGATGGGGCCAGAAACCTGGTTTGTTCGCTTCTTGCATTTCCCTATTGCCTTTTGCCTGATCGCCATTCTGCTTAGACTCCTGTGAGTCTTGCAAACTGTTAGCAAACTCCGTTTACTGAACTTTGTTTATGATACTGGAATTCGTTTTTGGATTATCTCTGGACTGATTGTATTGAATACTACCTGCTTTAACCGTGTATGATTTGGACTGTTTGTTGGACTTTGTTTACCCATTTACAGGAAGTAAAACCTACATTTTACTATTCAGTGTATCTGTATGCTGGTTGTGTGTTATTCCTCACCACTCTCACTACATTTCCCTGAGTGCACTCATTCTCCTAACGGGGAATATCTCAACACTGGTTATGGGCCCAGACCATCCCAGGCTCAGATAACTGAGAGTTAGTGTGAATGCACAGTACCATACACAGACAGCTGTTCATTGTTTAATCGTGAGTTACTGTCCTGGTAAAGTCTATCACTGATAACCCAGTTGGATGGAACAAACTATGTTTCCTGGTCTATGAAGTGCAGTCTACTTCTGCATAGGGAAGGGTTATGGGTGCAGTTCAGGATCTATCAGATGTAAATGCTTGGGATCCAGATGATAAGGATGATGCCAAAAAGTTAGCTGACTTTAAACAGAACAACGAATGAGCTCTTTGTATAATTGGACTAACACTAAGTGACCAGCAGCTAGTCCATATTTGTAGAGAAGAGTCTGCTGCTAGGTGTTGGGAGAATTTGAAGAGGATTTATGTTCATGACAGTGTAGGTGCACACATACATCTTTCAGGTAAACTGTTTAGAGCACGTCTTCTGAAAGGTGGAGATGTGTTAGCTAAATTGAATTTCATGAAAAGAACTTTTCAAAAGCTACATGAGAAGTAACTGATTTTTTCAGAGCTGCATCAGTTGAGAAAAGTTGAGATGTAGAAAGGTACCTTTTCCAAATATTAAATGGAGAAAGGAACTAGGGAGGATGAAAATAGAGATAGATACATTTGGAGATAGCAAAAAAATGAAACAGATTCTCAGTTGCTATATAGCTTAACTACAAGCACACAATAAACACAAAGGACTTCACTTGGTTATAGATATTTGGCAATGAGAAACAGTTTGGTCTATTAGTTAAGACACCAGGCTAGAAACCAGGAAGCTATGAGTTCTAGTCCTGCCTTAGACATGAAAGATAGCTTTGGGCCAATCATTCTCTTTCAGCTTACTACATCAAGTTTGGGTGACAAATTGGTTATTCAATTCCTGTTGCAACCAATGGATCAACATTAGGTTGATCCAAAAAATTGGACCTTGAACCTTCAGGAAAATGTTAGGAAGAAAGACAAGAAGCAAAACCAATTTTCAATTTCCAAATCTGAATTTAAAAATGCACTTTTATCTGTTGACAGCTATTTATATATAGTGAGCAAATGGTGGGTCAATGTGATTGATAGATTTCCACATTGGTGACATTTCTTAATGCAATGTATTATTTATATTAAATATAGATAGAATAGTTTATAATTACTTGTAGACCTGTTAAATAAAGGGGGCTGGAGAATGTACCAGATATTTTAAATATATTTTTCATCATTCAACAAAGATGGACATTTTATGGTTTAAGTTTGTGTTAATAATATATTTATCAATTGTTATTTTTGTACACATTTTTTTTTACATTTTTATTGTCACCGTTTGATGCTTGTTCAGTTTTTTAACTTCCTTTTTTCTCTATTTTGTATTTCAACTTTAGAGACAAATTAAAAAATGTATTAAAATGCACTTTTAAATAAAAATAAGATCAATTAGAAGTTAATGTATCATATTTATTTATCATATTAATATAGCTGGTAATCTCATGAAACATGACACCAGATAGTATACAATCTAACTACCAAAAATAAAATCATTCAATAATATTAAATATTCAGCTTATATGAGGGAAGATCGACCTTTTGGCAGTCAAAATTTACATTTTCTCCATTAAATTTTTAGCAAGGCCTGGAGGCAATAAGTTGATGATGTCATAATGTCACACAAGTGAGCAAGATAATTATTTTTCCCTTTGTATAATGTGATGAGGGAGTTCTACTTGTTTTCACTTTAAGTAAGTCTGTTTAGAATTGAGTTCATCAGTTTTTTATCCTAATTAGTAGGAAATCACAGTGAAATTTTGGAAAATCAGTCAATTTTTACCAAAGCAGTCCCGTAGTACTGTACATAATGGAAAAATGGAGCTGGGATTCCTCATTTAGACCCTAACTACAGTGAAAAAAATAATAAACTACAAACTGAAATGCAAGTTTTGAGAAACGATTCAGGAAAGAATTGTCTGGGGGAAATGTATGGCTCATTTGTGGCCCATGGGATCTGGGCAATTTACCCATCGCAAACTATGGGTAAAATTCTAACTTCATTACAGAAGATATACTACTTTTTCCCCCCAACACTTTATTGGGTTTTTCTGTTTATTAGATATACTGCTTTGATTAGAGTATTCCTCATTTGATCATGGTTCTCTGAAAACCTAATCAAGGAGGTAGAGAGATCTATTGGGACCAAGTATTTTATGCCAAGGGAATGATAGAGAGAAATAATACATAAACAATGAGGAGGTTTCAACTTCCCTGTACAACAAGGTAAAAAATGCCTTTAGTTTATGGAATTTTTGGTGAAGTTGACTATTTACAGCAATTTATAATATTTTCTTCCCACAGCAGGTAGCAGCATCTATAGAACCTTGGCTGATCTAAAAAAAATCAAAAGGAGGGTAGAACTTGGATTGTATTTAAATGAAAGACTACCAATAGATTCAGTGACTATAGGCAAGACTGGAAATAAAAAAAAAACATCTCTAAAGAAAGCTGTGGCATGCTAGTTCCATATTTCTATCAGAAAAAATCTACATGTAATCAACAAGAATTAAACTTGACTTTGGAGAGCCTTGCTTTGCAATCTTTTCTACTTACTTCATACATGTTATATGTGAACAGGTGTAATGGGCTGTGAGACTTACCCACAAAGACAGGAGAAAGAGATGCACCCTGGATAATAGGCTCATAACAGAATCCGAATCCAAAGCAGGAATAGGGGGTCAAAAAAGCATCTCAAAATTGACCATCACTGGTTCTCTGAAATGTAATGGGGGTGCAGAGTGCTTTCAAACTTGCAAGATTCTGTTATCTAACCTTACAATAAAATTCATTTTAGTATTCTTGGTTTTGGTTTCCTGGCCTGGACTACTTTGAATTGGTGAAATAGGATTTTCTTGATATATATTTAAAATTATTTTGTATTTAGTAATTAGAAATATAGAATAGTAGTTTTCATGGACATAATAGTGATATAGGAAATGGAAAATTTCCATGTTAGATTTGAAGCTCACGGTACTTGATAACTGAAATAGCAATAGCATTTAAATTTACATACCGCTTCATAGTGCTTTACAGCTCTCTCTAAGTAGTTTACAAAGTCAGCATATTGCCCCCAACAATCTGGGTCTTCATTTTACTGATCTCAGAAGGATGGAAAGCTAAAACTTTGAGCCAATCGGGATCAAACTCCTGATAGTGAGCAGAATTAGCCTGCAATACTGTATTCTAACCACTATACTACCATGGCTCTGTATTTTATATGCCATTAGTTAAAATTAAGTTTATATGTTTATTTTCATAAGTAAAAGTAAAAAAAGGAAAATAATTTCCTTTTTAAATAAGTTTTGTTAACAGATCGATGAAGATTCTCTGTCATCCAGATATAAAGTTATCTGGAAGTTGGGTTATTGCAACTGGGGTTCTTGTTGCTTTGAAACATTTTTGTTGTTAATCCAAGTAGCTTCTTGAGTCTGAGCAAGTTGGTTAGGGGGATCCTATATATGTCCTCCAGGGAGGTTTCATTTCTCATCTAATCTGGATAGGCTCATTAGGTGAGAAGGCAGAGAGTTGCTGGGATGTAAATGTTCCAACCCTTAAATCCTTTACCCTAGGTAGCTCATTACTCCTTGGACTGCATACATTACATTACTCTTCTTATGTTTTGGTGTCTGATCTTCAGGTGGACAAGCATCTGTCTTAGTGTATTGGTGGGTTTGAAAAATACAGGTGTTTTTCAAATATTAATTTTAGCTTCTTCGATACACCGGCCATGTAAGGAATGACTAAGTTATTCCATTGACTCTAAATCTCAGCTCTGTCTGCCATTCTTTTGTTGGATTGAGATACTGATTTAATAATGGCCTAATTTGTACACCCTCAGTTCCCAAATGCCTGTTTTCCGTCTTCTGTCTTGTGATGTAGTGGCCCAATGACTCCTAGTTTGCGTTGAAGTGAATGGTGGAAGTCAAACAGCAGGTATTTGGTCTATGTGGGTGGGTTTTCTGTAGATCTCTATTTCTAGGTTGTCACAGGTCCTAATCACAACTGTATAGTCTAGGAACACCAGCCTGTTGTCCTTGGTGTCTTCCCCAGTGAACTTGACGTTTGAATCCATGGTATTTATATGATCCGTGAAGGCTATAAACTTCTTGGATCTTAATTTTAATCCAGATGTCATCCACATACTTCAGAAATAGTGAAGGCACGCAGATCATGGATGGGTTGGTGTCATCTCCTGGAAGGAGCTCAGTGCTTTCCCCCCCCCACTTCTTCAATGTATAGGTTGGCAACAATGGGTGACACAGGGGAACCCCTTGGCCACCCCTTTTACAGCCATATTTCTGTCTGTAAAAGTCACCTCTGTAGGTGAAGTAAGTGGTTTCAGACACAGGTCCAGTAGACAACAGATCTGGTTTGGGCTGAGGTTGCTTCTAATATTAATATAGTTACTTTAAGATTGTCTTAGCTGTGGATACACCAACAGAGTGTGAGGGCAATTGTTTGGAGTTATTGAAGAGTGTGTTCTTATGATCTTATGAAGAGCACTGTGACACTTATTTTCCAGGAAACATATTGCTAGAGTTTAACAATTTCAAGAGCATGATCTCAAAGAACTGTGCGAATACAAAAAGCAAAGTTGAGATGAACATGATCTGGTTGCTAATGGAGGAGAATAATTATCAACTATAATAATGACTGATCATCACTATTATTAACCAGTGATTAACTTGGGATATAGTAAATGAAGGCAGAAACATTGGATAATAAAACTAAGCAGAATTTGGAGCAGTACAGGTGAAACTCGAAAAATTAGAATATCATGCAAAAATTCATTTATTTCAGTAATGCAACTTAAAAGGTGAACCTAATATAAGAGATAGACTCATTACATGCAAAGCAAGATAGTTCAAGCTGTGATTTGTCATAATTGAGATGGTTATGGCTTACAGCTCATGAAAACCCCAAATCCACAATCTCAGAAAATTAGAATATTGTGAAAAGGTTCAATATTCTAGGCTCAAAGTGTCCCACTCTAATCAGCTAATTAAGCCATAACACCTGCAAAGGGTTCCTGGGCCTTTAAATGGTCTCTCGGTCAGGTTCAGTAGGAATCACAATTATGGGAAAGACCGCTGACCTGACAGTTGTGCAGAAAACCATCATTGCCACACTCCATAAGGAGAGAAAGCCTCAAAAGGTAATTGCAAAAGAAATTGGATGTTCCCAAAGTGCTGCATCAAAGCACATTAATAGAAAGTTATGTGGAAGGGAAAAGTGTGGGAAAAAAAGGTGCACAAGCAGCAGGGATGACCACAGCCTGGAGAGGATTGTCAGGAAAAGGCCATTCAGAAGTGTTGGGGACTTTCACAAGGAGTGGACTGAGGCTGGAGTCAGTGCATCAAGAGCCACCACACACAGACTGATCCTGGACATGGGCTTCAAATGTCGTACTCCTCTTGTCAAGCCACTCCTGAACAACCAACAGTGTTAGAAGTGTCTTACCTGGGCTAAAGAAAAACAGACCCGGTCTGTTGCTCAGTGGTCCAAAGTCCTCTTTTCTGAGGAGAGCAACTTTTGCATCTCATTTGGAAACCAAGGACCCAGAGTCTGGAGGAAGAATGGAGAGGTACACACTGCAAGATGCTTGAAGTCCAGTGTGAAGTTTCCACAGTCTGTGTTGATTTGGAGAGCCATGTCATCTGCTGGTGTTGGTCCATTGTGCTGCATTAAGTCCAGGGTCAACGCAGCCGTCTACCAGGAGATTTTGGAGCACTTCATGCTTCCTTCTGCAGACAAGCTTTATGGGGATGCTGACTTCATTTTCCAGTAGGACTTGGCACCTGCCCACACTGCCAAAAGCACCAAAACCTGGTTCAATAACCATGGGATTACTGTGCTTGATTGGCCAGCAAACTCGCCTGACCTGAACCCCATGGAGAATCTATGTGGCATTGCCAAGAGAAAAATGAGAGACATGAGACCGAAAAATGCAGAAGAGCTGAAGGCCGCTATTGAAGCATCCTGGTCTTCCATAACACCTCAGCAGTGCCACAGGCTGATAGCTTCCATGCCACGCCGCATTGAGGCAGTAATTTCTGCAAAAGGGGCCCAAACCAAGTACTATGCATGTTTATACTTTTCAGAGGTCCGATATTGTTCTATGTACAATCCTTGGTTTTTTGATTGCATGTAATATTCTAATTTTCTGAGATTGTGGATTTGAGGTTTTCATGAGCTGTAAGCCATAATCATCTCAGTTATGACAAATCACAGCTTGAACTATCTTGCTTTGCATGTAATGAGTCTATCTCATATATTAGTTTCGCCTTTTAAGTTGCATTACTGAAATAAATGAACTTTTGCAGGATATTCTACTTTTTGAGTTTCACCTGTATGTTTGAAGGGCCAGCTGCTTTGACTTCAGAAGCAAAAATCACTTGGATATCCTTCTTGTATCATACTAATATGTTGCACGAAAAATAGCTCATGTACAGTAGTATTTCAAAGGGAAATGTAACAAGCTGAGATTGCTTGCACTCTCCCCAATGCTTTCGAAACAGAAGCAATCCAACAATGGCTGGGTGGTTCTCAGCCAGCAACAAAGGTGGTTTTGAAGTGTTGAGATAAGAGTGTATCTGCAGGATGCCACTGACTCAGCTCACTGAATCCCCAGAAACCTAAATCTGCCTTTGATTTCCATACACTGTTAACAGGGAAATGCAATCATAATTGAAAACTGTGGCATTTTATTACTCAGACCAATTACTGTGCCTGGGAATCTTTTTTCTGTGCAACAGCAAACTGTACAATTGGTATCTACTAAGCTCAATGATCATCAAAGTATTAAAATACCATTTTTTAAAAAATAGGGAAGGCATGCAAATCATGACTTTTGGAATTTTTTTCCAACTCCTTTTGTAGTAGGAGTAGGAGCATGTGTAGTTTCCTTAATGCAAAAGATCAGTGGTTCTTCCCCCCTTTCTCGGCCTCTCTCCCTCTCTCCCCTCTCCCTCCATCCCTCCCTCTCTCTCTCCATCCCTCCCTCCCTCCCTCCCTCCCTCTCTCCCTCCATCCCTCCCTCTCTCTCTCTCCCTCCCTCTCTCTCTCCATCCATCCCTCCCTCTCTCTCTCTCCCTCCCTCTCTCTCTCCATCCATCCCTCCCTCTCTCCTTCCATCCCTCCCTCTCTCTCCCTCCCTCCCTCCATCCCTCCATCCCTCCCTCTCTCTCCCCCCTCTCTCTCCCTCCCTCCCTCCCCCCCCCTTCCTCCCTCCCTCCCCCTTCCTCCCTCCCTCTCTCTCTCCCCTCCCTCTCCCTCCATCCCTCCCTGTCTCTCTCTCTCTCTCTCTCTCTCCCTCCCTCTGTCTCTCCCTCCCTCCCTCCCACTCTCTCAGGGGTTAAATATTTTTGCTGAAAATTTCTAACTGTCCATAAAAATCACACAAAAACTTGGCTGTCTGAGCCGAAGTTCTTTCTTTAATGGTAAGAATCAGCAAGTGGAGCTTTTAAGATAAAACAGTATAATATGAAATCTTCCAATTAACATGTATTTTTGTCTATTTCAGCAGAGAAAATGTCTTGCATATTAGAAAACATGTACAAAATATCTTATTCAAAAAAGCATGTGGATATTCCTTCAGATTTTTTAAAAACATACAAAATGATGAGAAAGGGGACAAAATGAATTTTAGATTCTAAAACTGGGAAACTGAGCCAAAGCAAAATGAGCAACCATCCTTAATTCTGCAGTTAGGATTGCTTGTGTTAGGAAAGGTGAGTCTCCAGGCAAAGCAAAGGCATGCTGATAAGACTGTCCTTTATAGGAAGAAGGGTCTGGTGTCACTTCCAGCTCCCATCGATTCTTTCAAATTGGACATAGATGTATTTTTTATCCTTCATGTGTTATACAAAAGTACTCTGAAGGCAGCAACAGCTGCTCAGGAGTCTTATTCTGAGGAAGGGAAAGTGCTCAAGAGTGCATTATTTCATTTACAGGGACAGTAAGTATACCAGCAGCTGTGAGCCAACTGTGCCATCAGGATAGTCACTTTCAAGCTTCCACATCATAAAACCTTCAGAAAATGTGAAAAACCACACTCGGACTCCTTCCTCTGTCAAAATCACAGACAGTAAGTGAGATTTAAGAGTGCAGTTGCAATCAAATGAGTCCAAGAGGTTGTCCTAAGGCTATACACGCTCACTGTACAAACACAAATGCACAAGAAGTACGCTGCCATCTCATTTATATGACTGGCGGCAGAAGGGGAGGGGGAGTTCCAAAAACACAGCTCCATTTGCATAAGATGACATTACTTCTGCCAGGAGTTTTGTGTTCAAGACATAAGGAAGTGAAAGTACATCCAAATAGAAGCATGTTCTTGGGTATTCTTCTCTTCCCAAAGTGCTGCAGTTTCCTGGGGCCATGCTGGCCAGGTTAAATTTCTTTCAGTTGTGAAAGAGAGAGCGTTGAAAACTTGGGGTGTTTTGAAATATTGATTTACAAACATACAAGCATAACATAATGGAGGCAAATGGAGAACGTTTCTATAATGCAGCAAATCTTTTTTCATTACAAATGTCCAAAGGAATTCTGTCTCCTAAGTGTATTCCCGTTTTCAGCTCTCCCCGGCATTTCGCTTCCTCTCTAACTTTCTCTTCTGAACTAAAAAAATAAAATCTATTCTCCCTAGGCGTTAGTTCTTATATCAATGAGATAGCAGGGAGTCCCATTATTTTCGAGTCTTGCACAGGGATTACCTACCAGCCAATCATCATGAGAATTTAACAAAAGGCATCTTAACAATATCTGAATATTAGTATCAATAAACTAATGAAGCAGTCTTGAAGTGATTGAACTGAAGTATCAGCCTAGCTGTCCAAAAGATGCTTTCATGGTGGGGATCTTTCAAAGGCCTGGTATCTCAGTTTTGCTAACTAAAATCAAATGATGCCCTAGATCAGGGGTGTCCAACCTTGGCAACTTTAAGGTGTGTGGACTTCAACTCCCAGAATTCTGGGAGTTGAAGACCACACACCTTAAAGTTGCCAAGGTTGGACACCCCTGCACTAGATGAAGATAGTGACCATTCCTACTTCCTAATACAGGACTCAAAGGTGTTCTTGATGAAACTGACTGATGGGAATAGTCAGGGTAGACAAAGGAGTCCTCGACTTAACAACCACAATTGAGCCCCAAAATTTCTGTTGTTAAGTGAGATGTTTGTTAAGTGAGTTTTGCCCTATTTTATGATCTCTCTTGACACTGCTGTTAAGTGAATCACTGCAGTCGGTAAGTTAGTAATCTGGTTGCTAAGTGAATCTGCCTTCCCCATTAACTTTGCTTGTGAGAAAGTCACAAAAGGGGATCACATGATCCCGGAACATTGCAGCTGTCATAAATAGTCACTTGCCAAGCACCTGAATTTTGATCATGGGGATGCTGCAAAGGTCATAGCTGAAAAACAATTGTAAGTCACATTTTTCAGTGCCATTGTGATGACCCAAAGGTCACAAAGGCAACGCAGTCAGATAAGCAATAAGAGTCCCTTTATTATCTCCAACTTTGCCCCCCAATGTCCAGGTTACCTTCTGGCTGGAGAAAAACTCTCCCAGGAACAGCCTTTGACTGCAGAAAATTAAGTCCAAAACATGAGCAACACAAACTGTAACTTAAAGTCCAAAGAAGCCAAACTGAAGTTATTAGTTTGGCAGAGCAGGAGCAAGAATTTCAGACTTGAAAGCATGGCAAAACTCACATGGTTGGGAAGATGCCAGGAACACAGATAAGCCATGACAACACAGGTTAAAGTCACGATTGCTCCCAGCAGCCAGCCACATGCAGCCTGCCTTTCTTATCAACTGTCTTCCCAGCTGTGGCTAATGAAGGGAATCAGGGCCCTTTCCTCCCCCATAAACCACGCAACCCACCTTGCTCTCTTCTCCGTTGCTCCCTGCATGCCCTAGGATGAAGAGCGGGTGAGCCAGAGTGTTCCTCTGAACTCCCTCTCTCTTGTTCTATCCCTCCCCTGCTCTGCCCAGACAGACTTTGCCCTTCCCCAGCTTCCTCCACAGCCAACGGAGCCACACTCCCATTCCCTGTCAGCTGTCCAGCTTCCTCCTCGGATTCAGACTCTGACAGGGGCATGACAGCCACTGTAACTTTGAATGGTCACTAAACGAACTGTTGTTAAGTCGAGGACTAACTATAATTCACATAGGATATCAAACTATGGAATTCATTCTTATAACATAGGACAATGGTGATCACTTTAGGGGTTACTAGACAAATCCATAACAGAAAAAGCCATTAATCTCAAATGACTACTTGTCATCCAGGTCCAGATTTTTAATTGTGAAACTTCCATAAAAGATACTGGAGGCTACATTTTTCACTGGCATGTCTACGGTATTGTTTCTCCTGTTGCAAAGAGGGCATATGTTTCTACTATAAAAATTAAGCTTGCTGTAGTTAGATTATTTTCTTCCACCAAGTCTGTTCCTTTTCCTATGTAGTCAATAGGGAGAGATGAAACCCCCGCAAGCCCCATTTCTGTAAGCCTCATTAGGACTTCATCTCAGCATGTTCAATCAGCATAGAGCTGGAAGGGACCTTGGAGTCCACCCTGCTGCTCAAGGAGGATATCCTATACCAATTCCGATAGTGGTTGTTCAATCTTTTCTTAAAAACCTCCAGTGATGAAGCACCTACAATTTTTGCAGGCAACCTGTTCCACTGGTTAATTGTCCTTTCTGTTGCCGGTAGGAAGTTTCTGCTTAATTCCAGATTGCTTCTCTCCTTGATTGGTTTCCATCCATTGTTTCTTGTCTTGTCTTTTGGTGCTTTGGAAAATAAGTTGAGTTGACCCTCCTCTTCTTTGTGGCAGCCCCTCAAATACTGGAATACTGCTATCATATCATCCTTAGTCCATCTTCTCTCTAGACTGACCATACCCAATTGCTGCAACCATTCTTCATATGTTTTTGTCTCCGGGGCCTTAATCATCTTAGTTACTCTTTGCACTTTTTCTAAAGTTCCAAAACTTTTTGGTAATGTGGTGACCAACACTAGATGCAGTATTCCAGATGTGGTCTTACTAAGGATTTATAAAGTGGTACTATACTAATGTGATTTTGATTCTATGCTTCTGTTTATATAACCAAGGATTGTATTAGATTTTTTGGTTACTGCTACATACTGCTGACTCATGTTTAAGTGATCGTCCAGTAAGACTCCAAAATTCCTCTCACATAGTTACTGTTTTTGAGCCAGGTTTTGCCTAATTTGTATTTGTACAAATTTGGTTTTTCCTGCCTAGGTGTAAAACCTTGCTTTTCTTTGTGCATCCACAAAGAAAAGTTGGTTTCTTCTTGGATTTCTTGTTTTTCTTTTTCAGTGGTATTGTTTTGGACTGGGCTTTTATGATAGTATTTTTCAGTGTTTCTTGAGTTGTTTTCTCCTTTAGGATTTTAATCCATAGAGGTCATAAGGGATATTTAAATCTACGGTATCTATGGTATGAGATGAGTTTCAGGTAATCCTTGACTTATGACCATCCAAAGTTATATCAAAAGTTACTTATGACGTAGTCCTGATGGCCACCTGCTAGCCTTAGAGTTCCTACTTTATCCCCCCATGATCCAACTACATATGCTATGAATAAAATGGAAGCATGAACAGGAAAAGGCATTTGCAGGAATATGCACAATATGCTATTGTGAGAAACAAGATGCTGGGATATTTAGACAAGCAGATAAGTAGTTGGGCAAGCTGGAAGTTAGGTTGATTAAAAGTTAAACTAAATTAGATAATGGGAATCTGCATAAAATTGCCACTATAGAAACACTGTAAATAAATATGCAGTTTATATTCCCATTGCAGAAAGGACTATTTTGAAGTGGTCCTATTTTTTTCATGAAATTGCAACTAACATTTCCACTGTTAACTTACAGTATTATGTCATTTAAAAACTGGATTAGTTTATAAATGTGGGGGAACCCTGAATGAATTGTATTCCCAACTTACACCTGTGGAGCTGTCATTAGTGTGAGTGAAAATTGTGATTCTGTCACTTGGATTGGATTTGTGTCACACACACACACACCTCGCTTTTTATTCTCCATATATTCATAGGACTGTTCATTAACTGAAATTGAAAAAAGGTCCTTCAGAAGCAAACTACATCATATCAGCCAAACGTTTGTGCCAATCAAAAGACATACAACCAGGGGAATTCTCTAAGTTGACATTGTCCCAGATTTTTGGAAAGTTCTGATTGGGTCTGATCCATGGATGCTGTTTGTTGCTTCCCTTTCGGATGCAGCATGTGATTGATAATACTGCAAGTTCATTTCTTTTTTTCTTTAATATACTTTATTAAACATTACATTATATACATTAAAAAAAGAAAAAAAGAAAAAATACAGCAATTTGTAGTGATTCACTTATGATAATAATTCGTACATTATTTACAAATATTAAATTATGCATAATTACATTCTTATTTTATCTATTACTTATGGTTAATAACTATCAATATTTGATCTATCTCCGTTCTATCGAGTTATACCATTATTCCCACACCTTATAAAATATCGATGTCTCTTTATCTTTTAAACTCAACTTTAATGTGTTCATTTCTACGCAGTTCATAACTTTTTGTATAACAAGTTTCTCTGAAGGTATGCATGGCAGTTTCCAACATTGGGCAAAGGCATTAGTCAATATGTGTAATAGTAAATATTTTGTACTCTTTACATATTTTTTTGAAGATCCCCAATAGGAAGAGTTCCGGTTCTAGATCTAATTGTTCATTAAGTAATTTCCTGTAGCCAATCTTTGATTTTAAGCCAATATTTTCGGCCCTCATATGGTAGTATGTTCCCTCTTTTTTTTTTTACGTTTCCAACATACTGCAAGTTCATTTTCTATATGCTATATATTAACTAACCATGCACTCAAAGTTATGAAATGTTCACCATTTTGCAGTTCATCATTCACTCTCTGTTCATCATTTAATTGTTTAATTTCTTTTGGTTGTGCTATTTTTTTTCTTATATTTTGTTTCCTATATTTGGTGAGACGTCTTCATGTGTGGTCCACCTGATGTAGCCTGGAGGTTTTCAAGAAAAGATTGCATAGCCACTTGTCTGAAATGGTATAGGGCAAGGGTGTCAAACTCAAGGCCCAGGAGCCAAATCCGGCCCATGGGGTGCTTAGATTAGGCTCATGGGGACATCCTGAAAACAGTGAAGAATCGGCCCGCAGTGCCCTGCCAGCGAAAACGGAGCTCGCGAGGGCCACGCCTGGCCCTCCTGAGCTCCGTTTTCGCTGGCAGAGGGTTGCAAGAGGCCATCCCAGCTGAAAACAGAGCTCGGGAGCCCATTTTCACTGGCAGAGCACTCAGGCCACCACAGGTGCCCCCGACATGAGTGACATCGTGCTGGCCACCCCCATCCTGGCCTCCCGAGGTTGAACACAACCCTGATGCGGCCCTCAATGAAATCGAGTTTGATACCCCTGGTATACGGTCTCCTATTGAGCAGGGGGTTGGACTAGAAAACCTCCAAGTTCTCTTCCAGTCGTGTTATTTTGTTCAGATATATCACCCAGAGTTATGTTGTTTGAGTTGGGCAGCCATATACAGTAAATATTATAAATAAATACACAGTTCAGAAGTGGGAAGACAGTGTAAATGAATAGGGTGGATTCTTGAAATAAGAAGAAGAAGAAGAAGAAGAAGAAGAAGAAGAAGAAGAAGAAGAAGAAGAAGAAGAAGAAGAAGAAGAAGAAGAAGAAGAAGAAGAAGAAGAAGAAGAAGAAGAAGAAGAAGAAGAAGAAGAAGAAGAAGAAGAAGAAGAAGAAGAAGAAGAAGAAGAAGAAGAAGAAGAAGAAGAAGAAGAAGAAGAAGAAGAAGAAGAAGAAGAAGAAGAAGAAGAAGAAGAAGAAGAAGAAGAAGAAGAAGAAGAAGAAGAAGATGATAGTTTTCTACCAGATGCCAACCTCCTATTTTCACTTTCAGTTTGAAAACTAAAGGGCATTTTCAAACTGGATTTCACTTTCAGCCTGATCATTTTAAAGCCTTTACTTGAAATGAATATTCTGAATTTCTGAGCCACTCTTGAGCTTAATAATAGAGTCGCTGAGCAAGAGCAGGAACATAAGATAAAAGCAGAAATTAAAAGCTTTTCCTTGCTTCAGTGAACTGCATTTACTGACATTCTGCAGAGTTTTTCCAAGGGGACATATCCATGAGGACTAAGACATCCTCTAGGATTCTGATGCCAGGAAAAACAATTAGTGTCTGTAATGCTGGGGCAGTGCTGTTTTGCATGGCACGAGGCTGAATGTTATGCTGACTGGTTGAAACTGGAAACTGATTTAGCATATTATATCATCCTCTCTTTTTTTTTTTTTTTTGTTTGCTATTGCATTTCACATGCATTTTTTTTTTTTTGCTTTTGACTTTGAGGTGTGAGGGGAGAAGGCTCTAATCACATGGCCTTCTGCAGAATGCTCCATTTGCATTTCTATTAATCTTGAGCCTCCTGGAGACACTTGAGCATAGGCACAGCATGCCTTGTGTTTCAACTTGTGAGAATCTATACCACTGCTTAATAAGTTAATACATATGTATAGCCTCTTTCAGACAGCCCACTAGGAGGCAGAAGCAGAGGGAAATGTTGTTTGTGCAGAGTGAAATGGAAAGAAGCAGGTTATAAAGGGCCCGGTGCATTGTTGTTAAGCCATGCTCATTCAGGTATGTTGCCTATGTTTCATAAAGAACAGATCTTCTGCCCTTCCATGGTCTGAATTCTTTGAATTCATGGCTTCCCTGTCACGCCAGCACTCTAATTGGAGAAACTGCATCAATATGGTTTTTATTTCATCTATCAGTCTGTTAGAACTGTAAATAGCTTCGATTCAACAGTTTGGTTTAAAGTCAATTGAATTGAATCTAAAAAAGCGAGCCACTTTTTGAAACAAATTGAGAAATATACTTGAGCTATGGAATGGTAGTGTCCAAATTCCGTTTCTTCATCCATGTTTAGAAAAACAGTTCCCATCCGAACACATTCAGTTCAATAAATCAGGTAGGATAAATGATCCAAATCAAAATACAATTCAAATTGATGAAAATTATCTTTAGATCTGTGATATTGTCTCTTCTGCTTGTGTCATACAATAATCTACCAAACTTGCAGAAATCTACAAATAAAAAGTTAATCTGAAATGTATCTTTTAAAACAACAATTATATGATAAGGGCAGAAAAATGCTTTGTCTGTGAGACTATAATTAAGATAGTCCATTGAAATTAGAAAACTATTTACTTTAAGCCAATAACCTAGCACTGACAGAGCTACCGTAGGTCAGTGGTGGCAAACCTATGGCACACGTGCCACAGATGGCATGCAGATCCCTCTTTGTTGGCACGTGCGCTGTTGCCCCAGTTCAGCTGTACCACATGTGCGTGCACGCCTCCCGCCAGCCAGCTGGCCTTTGGGTCTCTGCTGCACATGTGTGGAGCACCTGCATGCACAGGGCACATGCATGGGGGTGCCTTGCATTTTGGGTATGCACGCACATGCTCAGTGACCAATATGTTCGCCATCCCTGAGCTAGGTCAATCCATTTTCAAGCCAAATTGGTCTGGATCATCGCCATTAAATCTTTAATTTTATGCAATTTAGTAAAAAAAAAAATGTTTTGCTGAGGATTTTCTCCTATATCAGCACAGTTAAGATGATGATGATAGACGGCAATGATAATGATGATTAAAACTACTTGTATTTATTTGAAACCTGAAGAGCTATGAGGGAGGGGAAGCGTGGGGGAAACATCCTGCTTCCAAATAGCAATGAATTCTAATATTTCAGGATATTCTGTGTCCTTCCCACCCATCCCTTTGGTTTATTCTATAACATATATTGCTCCACTGGGATGTCAGTCAAATGGCTATTATAAAACTATCAGAAAATACTGCGGAATATGTTGTGAAGAACGGAACACTCTTAGCACTTTACAGAGTCAGTTTCTAGTGGGACTTTCCTCTGATGCAAGAATCAGAATCTGCCTGTCATGGACAGGATATCTGCATTTGGAAACACACTACTGTAAGACAATTGCCCTGAAAACTGTATAATATATTCTGAGCTCTTGTCTCTTAATAAAACGAATTCATCTAACTGCTTCCAAAACTAACACGGAACATGGAGTTCAGAAGAAAGAACAAAGCAAATAAACAATCAGTACAGTGAAGCAGACTGCAAATGCACACGTAACTTTTACCATTTCATTAGCTGCTGGGAGAAATTCTTATCATCTAGATTAGAGTTTGCAAACTTTTTAGACTATAGTAAGAAATCATGTGACTTTGGCATAATTCCATGAATCAATATAGTTGAGAGTATCATAGTTAGAAAGACTGTACTTTGTGAAGCCACAAATAGTACCTTTTTAAAGTTCTATTTAATTTGCCTCTTATCATACACAGCATTGGCAATGTACAGAACTTTATCTATGACTGATAAAGTGATTCTTGATGAGAAAATATTTCTTCCTCTATAAGATTATGCTTAGCATATTTACCTGTAATACTTTATAATTCTATTCATTAGTTCTCCATATCTGTTCAACTGCTTAAATTTTATTTTGATTACTGTTTTTTCTTAATAACAAAGAAAAAACCTGCACATTTTCAATATCTTTGAATGTAAAGATGCTTATGGTTATTTCTCTTTTCCACTTCGTATTAATAGTGCAGACCAATTTTATTAATTTACACTAAATTAATTTAACACCAAAGAAATAGGCCATAAATGCATAATGTATATCATTTAACAGTTTAGAGCAGCCAGATAATTGCATCCTCTTTAGAAGTGCCTGTTTCACTCTTTTCAAATGCAACAGAAGAGTAAATGGTATATGCTCCTTATAATAGAAGAATGAATTTCCTATGCATCTTGCTAGTAAATGACAAAGAAGTGAACAAGTTTAATAATCTTCAATTTAGTTACTTTTCTTGGCATATAACTATACATACATTGTGAGATCTATGTCCAGAGTACATGAAGAAGCACCCACAAGTACTGAAAATTTAATTAAAAGTCAGAAAGCCACTGCAATGAAGACTCAGTAGAAAGCCATTTATTTTTAAAATCTAATATATTCTTCATGACTAAAGGCTACGGCACACGCTGACTTACACATTTAGTTGTAACTGATTTAAGGTACTTGGTGGGGAGTTTTGCTCACAGGGTGGTGCTCAATTTGCAATGGAGAAAATTGGCAGAAATTTAATTTAGTGATTTTTTTTAACCCTGCAAAAAGGAGAGAAAGGAAGATAGAAGGAAAGAGAAGAAAAGAGAGAAAAATCCTCATTAAAACCTTACAAAAAGCTTTGTGCTTTTTTCATCATTAACTTGCCTAACCGCAGGTAAAAAGATACAATTATGGATTTATATAAATCCTATTGTCAATTTACAGCTCTAAGTCTGGTGGGTTATCTCATTTTAAATAGGTTATTTTTTTCCCTTAACCTTTCTTGGTTTTAATGAGGATTCAGTTTGTCAGTGTTCCAGAATCTGTTTGCAGGAAAGTTTGTCACAAATTGCCTGGGTTTGGTAGGACTAAGGACGGAAAAACGTCTTATGTTAAATTAATGCTCAAGTGATAAGGATAAGTTGGAATTTAACAATGGAATTTAGCATTTTCATATCAGATGTTCTATTTAGAAAGCTCTGTGTTCTGTGTGCCTAACCTCACAATTTATTGTACTTGTGATTTTCATGATCCTATGTGCATTTGCAATGCTGGCTTCAGCCGAGGCCTCCAGTCTTGGTTCTATGAGTATATTTTTGATTTGAGAAAACAAAAAGCCTTTTGCTTCAATCCTACAACATGGATCTGTCAGAATTACTATAAATGTAACAAGCAATAGCTACCACTTGTCAAATGCTGTATTATAGATTTTCAGTTGACAGAGTGTGTGAATAAACCACGGAGAGGACGGGATACATAATAGACTGTACTGTAGTATCAACTGAAATAGTTCTGGGGCTTGAGAGAAGAAAAGAAGCAGAAAATAGTAATGTAAGAATATTACTGACATGTTTTATTATATCATGTCAAAACTGATAAGGTATTTTTAATCAGGTATTTTGACATTTCCAGATGTAGCTGAAGAACTGTTTTTTTGGGGAGGGAGTAGAAGAAGAGGAGGCGGCGAAGGAATTTTGTTTAGTATATGAATGCAATGGTGCAGGTTAATATGAATGTGTGACCATGGGACTCACTGTTCTGTGCCCAAATATGTATGCAGAGATTAAGTAGTTTTTTAGGCAATTGTCCTGATTGTACAACTTTACACTGTGACACAGACACCTCAGACAAACAAACACGTTATTTTTTTTACCCAAGCTGAATCAATTCTCACAATTTCATCAACCGCATGCATGATCCTACAAACAGTCATACATTCCTTTACTGCTAAACTCAGGTGAATGCAGATGAAGAAAAAAGAGAAAGAATGGATGTGAACATGTAACTGATAACAGAAAGTACAGAGATGTGTGTGCATAGACAGCTAATGATCTGAGGGTGAGGGAGGAGATTTGTGAGTGGGTTTAGTGGCAAAAGGGAACGGGTAGATTGAAAGTTCATTTAGCAGGTATGTTTTGACTAATGAATTGTGAGAGAATTGATTAGTGGATGATCCTCTATTCTAATGAGATTTGGAGGCAAGGCTAATCTCAAGGATCCTTATATTCTGTTATTCTTAAATCGTAAGGATTTCTGTGAACACAGCTCTCAGTGTAAGTATATTTAGAAGCAATGCTTCCTGAGAAAGTTGTAGTGGATGGCAGTATATGAGTTCTGTTGCCCCATATTGAAATACCGATAAATGATTAGGCCAGATGTGTTTATTCAGATGTGACCAGTGAATTATTCCCCATGTTACATTAGACAAAGAAGAACAGACAATGCTAGTTATCACTGTAGAAATAAATGGATGCAGAAATTAGGGAGGGACAAGAAATCCTATGGCACAGAAATCCTATGGCACAGTAATATCAGGTGGGAAAGATTCTGATAGGAAATTGTCTGGTGCGTTAATCCTGAAAATGTTTCATTATAGGGCTGATATAAACCTTATATCACAAACTTTCATGCAACTGTAATTTGAAGCAATGTATTAATTTCAGATATGATGTGGAAAAATTAATTGCCTTGTCTTCTGTGAAATGATATTTTTGCCATACTATGAGGGGCAAATTATCAGGCACGAAAGACACACATGAAGGTCCAATTAAATGATTTATTGCTAAAACTCCTTTGCACAGAAAACTTTTCAACTAACAATTAATACCTGCTTGGAGTTAGATAAAGGTAAACAGAATTCAAGGGGGGTTGGGTTCAGTCTGTTTGTGGCAGATTGTGGGGATTTTAGGCTGATCCCTCTTTTAACTCCACCCACAGGTTCTGCTGGTGCTTCTGCTACCAAAATAGGGGGTTTGATATTTTGGGTTCAAGCTTCTGGCTAGTATTCTGTTTAAGGGGCAGATTATATTTCTGTTTTCATTAACTTATCTGTCATGCCTTCCATTTAGCACTGATTCCAAGAAATGTTTAGTCAGCCAATAGTGCCAAATAATTTTAGGATACCTGGTCTAAGACTTATTTTATATAAAAAAATATCTTCTTGACACATGGAAGTAAAAAGGGAAAATATAAAAATTAATCTTTTAAACAGTTCAGCTTTTGGGAGGATTTGGAACTTTTCCCCATATTTAGTTTATAAAATAATAATTATTCTTAACTTTGCTACTGTATAAAAATGAGAGGAATAATTTCCAATTCTATTGTACCATGTTCCCATGGACCATATGTTCTTCAGAAGATTGTTTTACGATTACTCTATCTAAAACAGATTTTGTAGATAACCATAGATTTAGATTTCTTTCTTTTCAATACGATTCGCTACTCTATTGCAATTTTATTTTAAAAAAAGATCCTTTGCATATTAGTGTAGCAGGATCACTTTCACTACCCAGCTATTTTAAAATGTTCCCTGCTTTCTCTAAAATCTTATGTGTGAATGAACTCATAAAGTCATCTGCTGGATGATGAGTTAATTACATGCCAAAATTAACCTTTGTTAGGCACAGAAACAGGACCGCTTTTTAAATCTTTGCTGCCAAGGTCTGTGTTAAAGATTCTTAATTAACTTGGTTGAAAATCAATAATTTTTATGACTTCATATATGAACCAAGAAGTGATGTGTATCATTAAAAGTGTACTATAATTATAACCTTAAGATGAAACTGCAAGGGAATTTCTACCGAGAGTTTAAGGAAAATCTGCAATAGCAAGGGGCCAAGGTGGAGACCTCAAAACAGACATAGTAGACAGCTCATTAGCCCTGATACT
Organism: Pseudonaja textilis; assembly: GCF_049901715.1. Lineage (NCBI taxonomy): Eukaryota > Metazoa > Chordata > Lepidosauria > Squamata > Elapidae > Pseudonaja > Pseudonaja textilis. Next base: position 76,944,635 of record NC_141992.1, read on the forward strand.
CAAGGAGAGGCCAAACTAGGAAAGCTTACTTAAAAATAAAGGTGTTAGTATAAGCCTTGCAAAATTCTTCATTGTTATATCACTGTCAGCCTGTAGGAATATTGTTTTCTTTACACTCAGATTACAAAAGTTATAACATACAGTTGCAAATTATCAATATAGCTCAAATAGACCTAGACTATGGTATCTCCAGGCAGAGTTCCTCTTATGCAGTGAAGTGTTCCTCGCTTTCTTGAACCCCACATACACATACAACCCAAATCTGTTCTGAAGGACACACATGCATTCACACACAGACAAAAAAATCAGGTTCCAAGTTTTTCTTCATTTTTAGTGGGCCAACATTAAGTGGCATATGGTAAACTTGAAAGTAAAATTAAGATGGCAGATGTTTAAGATTAGCCATAAATTAGGCATATATTAGATGCAGGAAGCCTTGGCTTTACTTCTTGGCATCTCCACATACAGTTGGAAAATTTGTTAGAAACAGAAAAGAAAAATTGCCAATCAATTATACAAAATAGACCAATATGAGACAAAAGAGATTAATGGTTTGAATCAACATAAGATATAAAAGATAGCATGTGTCAATTTACTTCCAAAATATTCAGAATCTGGGTATTCTGAACATCAAATATAACAGTCTCAGTCTTTTACTGAGATCATAATCCTATGGTCTATCCAATATGAGGTAAAAAAATTCCCACAATATTTCACCCTTACCCATGCTAAAGGTCTAATACAATCAAAGACCAACAATTCTGGCTTGCATTAATGGTTGTTTTATTATTAACAGATTTGATTAAGAAACGTGAAAAGGGTAAAAGATGTCATATGATAAGATCCTTTCTTCCTTCATGTTATATTTTTATTTATTTATTTTTTGTACAAGTGCTCAACTATTAAAAAAAGACACAGCCTCAGTAACTTTCCAAAAGTTGCACAATTATAGCTTACTTCTCTCTGAGTGGTAAATCAGCGCATTAACTATCCTGAGCAACTTTGAGAGAACTAGAGACAGTCAAAGGGCATGAAAAGCTTCCAGATTCAAGTACCGAAACTCTATGACTGCATCTCATCAAAGCAAGCGTCTCTCGAATATGCTCACATGTGAAAACTATATTGTCTTTTTCTCTTCGGCAACTGTGTCACATCAGCTTCCACTGATGTAACCCCAGAGCATCTGCTGACACATTTGCCAAAGACAACAGGAGGGAAGAATTTGAAAGGGTTAGCCCTGTAGCTGTACCTACATCATTATACAGATACAAAGAGAGGACAAATGCAGGATAGGTTTGTAAAGAAACTGAAGTGAAAAGGAGATAGATTGTGTACGACCTCAAATCACATGTCATTACTTTCCAAGGTAACATTTACTGAATGCTTCCTTCAGGCGGTTCTTGTTTTTTGTATTATTGAAAAAAGTTGAAGTTTGAATTGAATATTGCATTTTCAACAGCCATATCTTCAACTGTAGGCAAGACAATCACGTCACGATATCCCACAATGACCAGTGAAGTGGTTTTACATATGAAATGAGAAAGGAAGGACATTCCTGATCCCTAATTTTTGTCCTCATGAGCTTAGGGTGGAGGTATAACAGACAGCACCATATAAAATCATGGTGGCTATACTATCCGAAGAATAGCTAGAGGCATGCACAGGATCCAATTTTTTTCTCCTTTGACTGCCCCCCCCGGACTCTCCTATGAGGTTGCCTCTAAGACAGGGGTGTCAAACTCACGTCATCGTGGTGGCATCATATGGCATATTGGGACTTTCCCCCCTTCGCTAAACTGGGCGTGGGCGTGGCCAGTGCATGACACATCCAGCCCACGGGTCAGGAGTCCTCTAAGACTAGCACTTCAGGATCTGGGCAAGTCTCTTCTTGGTACAGATTCTGACAGAATCAAACCAGATGGGATCCTCATAAGCTATCAGCTGCAAAGAGCCAGAGCCACTCATGGATAAACCCAAGTAAATATTTTATTATTGATCACCAATACTATAAGAATCTCATCAGATTGTCTGTGTTCCCTTGGGGAGCAGCAGATATAGACCTAAGGTTTTGATCTTAGATATTTATTTCCCTGAATGGATTCTAAGCTGGAATGCCTCTTTATTTTCTGTAGTTGGGGTCTTTTCTCTTCAGCCAATACTTCCATCACATGAGCAGTTGATAGAGACAGATTATTTTCTGCCATTGTTCCCCTGCAATTGATCTTTGGGGGCGTGCTTCCCCAACCCAGGAATTGAACCCCCAATGACTGCACACCTGCTATGCTAGTTACAGGACCTCATATTCCTGCAGTTCATGGAAGGTTAATTTATATATTTATTTATTCATCAAATTTACATATATCTCATGCAAAATGACTCTGGGTGGTGCACAGTGATACAATAATAAAACAATGTATATACGTAAAACTATTGTTGCCAAATCCTTTATGTAATTATTAGTTTAAAAGCATTTAAAACTATAAAAGCAGAATTAAAACAGGAAAAGAGAATAATAGACAGACAAATATGAACATTATCAGAACAACTTCATGAATTCACTTGTCCACTGGGATCCTCAGGCCTATTGGCATAACCAGATCTTGAGAGACTTTCAAAAGTTCAGGAGTAATGAAGTTGACCTCATCTCTGCGGGGAGAAGAGTCCCTCAACGTGGGTACCACAGCAGAAGAGACCCACCGCCTAGGACTCACCAAATGTAGCTCCCTAGACAACAAAACCCATAAAAAATCTATTCTGTTGGATCTGGTGGGATGGGCAAATGAAATCGGGAAGAGGTAGTCCTGTGGATCCTCCCTATGTACATTTTTTGTAACAATGAGTAACTCTCAGATGCTAGACACTTTGAACCCTCAAAGTCCTGGAACCTCTAAGATCACGCCCCTGAAATTCAATGGTACCATTTTCAGCTGATCTTTTGCAAAGTACCAAACATGAGGAGGAAAAACAACCAACGATTCCAGATCAGTCTCTTCTGATGACTCTGTTAAAAGCCATAACCCCAAAGATAACCAAAAAAAAAAAAAGCTTGTTGATGTCTGCATTATTACTGCATAATGCCCAACAGCATTTTTAGAACAGAATTTTTATTACAATCACAGATCAGAATTATACAGAGAAGCATCTTTTTAAAAAAAATAAAGCATTTCATCTTGCAAGCTAGTTCAATAGCTGCCAATGGGTACAGAATGCCTATAAAATTATTCTTCTATCTATTGTATATGTACACTTCTTTTAGTTTCTTCTTTTTTGCTTCATCAACATTAACAATGGGGGAGTAGCAAGAAAGAGAGGAAAATACTCTATCAGACACCTTTTATTCTTTTTTTTTATTAAAACCACAAGTGTTATTGTTTAAAATAGATGGCACATAGAAGTTTTTAATTGTCCTAGAAGACTGAATTTTTTAAAAAATCAAGTTTGTCCAGCCTGCTGTCCCCCAATTATGTTGGAAAGTCACTCCCAGAATTCCCAGTCAATATGGTCTGCCTGGGAATTTTAGTTCTAAAAAAGAAATTAGAACTATATTACTAAAGGGGTTCCCAATCTTTATGGTTTAGTAGCCCTGCTGGGGGGAGAGGGGAACTGGGCCATATGAGTGGCAGGCTGGCATGCACACATGCAGCTCAACTTGCATGAGTGGGAGGCTAGCGCACACACACACAATTCTCCCCCCAACCCAGCCAGCCACTCACTCTAGTTGAGCTGCACTCATGTGCTCTTGCTAGCCACTTGTGTGGCCCAATTCTGAATAGGCCATGGCTTGGTAGTAGGGCACGGCCCAGAGGTTGGATTGCACCCCATTATCTATTCAGAATTGGGCCACATTGGGAAACTAATGACCCTGAGCAAAAAAAGACAACAGAGATACTACTATTGGGTGGTGCATAGTGAGTCTGTCTGTCTGTCTGTCTATTCTCTCTCTCTCCATCCATCCATCCATCCATCCAGCCAGCCAGCCACCCAGCCACCCATCCATCAATCTATTTATCTATCTATCCATCCATCCATCCATCCATCCATCCATCCATCCATCCATCCATCCATCCATCCATCTATCTATCTATCTATCTATCTATCTATCTATCTATCTATCTATCTATCTATCTATCTATCTATCTATCTAATTGTGTTTCACATGTTCGTACAAGTTTCTAAATCTCCTAAAATGTTTCCAAAGCCACCCTTATTATGATCCTAATAATACTTTGGGTCATCGGATCCATAATTTTTGCAAAATTTTTCATTTTTCTCTGTCTTTTTTGTAAACTGAATTTACAATTTTGCTACAACCACTGATTAATCGGTCAACCATCTTGTTTTTCTCTTTGCATAATCTATATCAGGGGTGTCAAACTGGTGGCCCATGGGCCAGATACATCATGCACAGGCCATGCCCACCCCAGTTCTGCAGAGGGAAAAAACGTCATGAAACATCACGTAACAGCAATGTGATGCCACAAGTTTGACACCTGTGGTATCTATCTATCTATCTATCTATCTATCTATCTATCTATCTATCTATCTATCTATCATCTATCTACCTATCTATCTACCTACCTACCTACCTAAAAGGAAGAAAAAGATTGCCTATAGAATGGATTTCCCAGAAACTGAGGAGCAGAGAGCCCAGAAATGCATGTACTAACAGAACCAAGTGGTATATAACAGATCTTAGAGAAGTTAAGAATTAAGTAAGGCAAAAGAGGTGAGTATAGAAATGCCAAGGGCAAGAAACACAGATTTGTGATAGTGCCGGATTTGAAAAAGCAGGCAATCCTATAGTTGAAAGAGACAGGCAATCAATCAATCAATCTGAACCTTCCAAATTCAAACATGGGGATTGTCAATAATGCAGAGAAAGTCAACTTTTTGAAATTCTACAAACTTGTTTGTCAGCCAAACAAATGGACCAAATATATCATTCTATATATGAATGTCCTCTGCTTTAAAGTTTGTGATATACAGTACATGAAATCAGTTATTCTGATTTCATGGGATAAAGGATCTGAAATCTTACTTACTAGCTAGTATAAAGTTCATATAACATTCCACAATTTTCTAAATAACCAGCGTTAAGTATGATTATGCTTTATTTTGCTAAAGTGAGGACAACAAGCAAATGAAATTTGGGGGTAATTATTTTTATTCTTTGTATGTTTAATTTTTTTTAATTTTTTGTAAGATGCCTAGTCATTGATAGTGAGTGGGTAGCCATATAGATATTCTAAATAAATAAATTGACTTACATAACTATAGAAGTGCAATGAAGATCCTCTCCATCCACAAAAATAGCTGTTTGCTTCAGATGAAGTTGTCAGGGCTCCATCATGCACCCCCATTCAAATCACAAGTCTCTAGCTGCATCTCTCAGAGTAAAAAAGTTTGATTTATTAGGAGTTGACATGTCGGCATTTCCTGGTTGCAGCCGACTCTGACACATCATTCATTTCATCCTTGACCCTGGTCTTTCCCCCACTCCCTGGATGTATATTCTCCAATGAGACACATCCATAGCCAAGAGTCATCAAATATGCTCTCCAGTAATAATCTTGCGCGCCAACAGCTTCAGCTGCCAAGGTGATTATCTGTGGCATTTAAGGAATAAACTGCTTTCCCCTACTCCCTTTCTGCTGGTGACTAAAAAAACCAAAAGAGTATTTTTTAGTTGACAGAACTGATGGTAAAATATCAAGAAATGATAAAAAGTTACTATTGTCTACCAATCACATCTTGCTATCTCCGTGTGACTAATTTCTGCAACTGACTTGAGATCTCCTCAGATCATATTAAATCAGACTTGGCTAAGCACCAAAGGATTTCAGGTTCTAGGTGACTTTGAAGTAACTAGTTAGAACCATTAGAATGAATATGGCAATTAATGCTAAGCATGCGAGGATACATGCAGAATAACATAGTGAACCTGGGCTCCCCTATCAGCTGATGATAATAGGGCAGTCCTCGACTTACGATCATTCAAATAGCAACTGTTTGAAGTTATGACTGAACTTAAAAAAGTGACTTACGACCAATCCTCACAACCATGGTCGTTGCAGTACCCTCATGATTATGTGATCAAAAATTGGTTGCCAGGCAATTGGCATACATTTACAGTGGCTGCAGCCACATGATTAACATTTATAAGGGCCAATCAAGGGGGATTGCTATTTATAAGGGATCCCAACCAGCAAAGTCAATTGGGGAGACTGGATTTGCTTAATGTCTCTGGTGATTTGCTTTAATGACCAAAACAAAAACATTATAAAATTGAGATCAATTCACATTGCTTAGTAATGGAAATCTAGTCCCAATTCTGGTCATAAATAAAGGACTACCTATATGAACTTTGTTTATTATTTTGCTTACATTTCTGGAAAACTTTGAGAAAGTTGAGAAGGGTGAAAAGAAGAAAGTAAGGTAGATGTGAGACTCATTGAAATGGCCAATGGGTCTAAACCAAATAATTGCAAAATAATAAACATGTTCAACTTTAGAGAAGATTCGTTGCTCTACCCTGAAACAGATGGTGCTTGGGGGAAAAGAAGAAATGGAATGGTGGTAGTATTGAATATATGTTCTTTAGGTTACAGCAGAAACCCCTTGCTTTGATGTCAGAAGAGAAGCATCTGCCTCTCCAGTTGGAGATATTCATAAAAAGATCTCATCTTCTGTCAGGCCACTGACCCTTCCATCATTCAGTGGATGGGGGTGGCATGGTATTTCTTTAAATGATCCTTAAATCAGGGCAGAGCTGGCTAAGAAAAGAAGTCAAGGAGGGATTCACCCATCCATTTCAGCTACAGTAGATCCCTTTTTATTTTTATCCACATGTCCATTTGACAAGCAGTTCACCTACTATTCTTCATTGTGGAGTGGGACAACTTGCCATGGCCAAGTCAGAGTGGGACAACTCACCATGGCCAACTTGCTGTGGGACAATTCAATAATTCAATTTAATTTTTTAAAATAATTACAAAATATTTTAATTTTTGCCATTCACGTTTCATTCTGACCCTCCTATTGCATCCTTTCTTTAATGATTCTATTCCACCATTTCTTTGATACTAGTGTAATTCTTGTCCTGTGGCAACTTTGCCATGGCAAGTTGCCCTTCATTGTGTCAATTCCTATATATAACATAAAATACCAGTGTTAACATGTTAGTAATGCAGGATCTTGAATTATCTGTAGGCTTTAATTGTCCTCCACCTCTGTTCTGAACCTAAAAAGCAAAGCTATACATAGATAGAGATAAGGTCAATGATGTGACATTTAGATTCTGGTATTAGTCATATTAAAATGACCTAAATGTTCTTCTCTTTTTTAAATCACTCAATATAAAATAATCAGTTATTACCAAAACTTTAAAAGGCCTTGGAAATACTACAGGTTTTGTGAGTTTTGATTTTATGGTTCCCTGGGCTTTTCCTTCACTGGAAGGTTGCTTGAGGGAAAACAAGTCAAGACATCACAAAACCAAACTTCTACATTTCAAAGACATAGTTAATATTCTATTACATATATCATGGTTTTCTCAGCAATAAGCCATGCTACCATCTTCTTTCAAAGAAAAAAAAATCCTTTATACATGAGGAAAGGTGGCAGCCAAGTAGTGTAAGATCCAACATCATCATTATTTAACAATGATGTGGTTGCTATAAATATGCAAAGGCTTTTCCAACATTCAGTACATATTGGACATTTGACATTATATTGGAAATGCACAGCAGATTTGGAATTGGCACCAGATTAGGTGATGCCCACTAAAAACACAAATTCACAAATTAAAACATACAAAAACACAAGTGGGGCTCTTAGAGATCCTTTTAAATGGATAAACCAGCAGTAAATGGAGAAGTGCTCCAGTAAAAAACTTTTAATTTTATTAATTGGAGAAAGATCACGCAAGGCCAATTTTATCCAGTGTTAAAGACGTCTTCAGGTTTCAGAGGTAGACCAAGCTCTAGCTAGAATTGCTTTGACAGATTTTTGAGGAAATGTCCAGTATCTCTTAAAAACCATTTGGATTCATTAGGGACCTGAACCAGACCAAACTGATAAAACAGACATAAAGTGATCCAACTACAGCAAAGGACAAATTCATGTTTATCCATATGCAGTTCATATCTGTTCTGTTCCAAAGTAAAGATCAGATCAAGTAGATCTGGCAGATCCATTGTTGCCACAGTGGCCATGAAATCACAATCAAGAGGAACTTCATGTAAACATGAATTAGAATGATGGAGACAACAAAGCTTGCGACAAGCCATGGTGGGCTTGAAAATACCTTCCAGCAACCGCCAATTAGATCTGTCCACTAAGGAACAAGTAGAACCATTATAAATATGTGTCTCAGCCCATGGTTGCCATACTAAAACCTGATAAGAGATCCAGTAAGACAAGAATGGTTGTGTTCTCTCTATTCAAATCCTACCACAAATAATCTCTGAGAGAACCAGTGAGAACTGGCCTAGGCAGCCAAGGCTCAAGATAATTTGTATCCTCCAGAGCAGCAGACATTAGGTTGTTATATATTTAATTTTGTTAGAGATGTAATAAGAGAAATGTTTCTTTAAAATACATGTTTTTACAATGTCCCATAATTACTATTATACTATCACTTAATTACTACGTTTAAGGAGAAAAGTGGTGGGCCAAATAACCGGGTGACAAAAGCTAACATTTTAGGAGAATAATATTCTTTTGAATTGCATATTTAGAATGTGAAATTTAAAAACTGAACAACATAAATAGCTTCTATATGCACTTTCTATGACTAAAAAATTGATACTGCAGCATTGAGAAGATAAACCTATGGCCTTGTTTATTCAATGGACTGAAGACTTCTTACACTTGCCTCCTATGAGCAGATTGCCTATCAATGTAGACTTTGTATGGATAAATATAATCAAATATGAATTTCATTTACACGAAATACAGTAGGTTAACACAATGCACAATAATGATATCAATGTATTTTATTAGAAATATTATGCAAATAAATATACAGGTATGAGTACTTATGTGTATGTATGTACACGCTTACATACTTATATAATATTTGCATATATATATATATATTCAGGTTTTGGCATGTTTGGGTCTTTTCCCATGTAAGATTGAGAGTATCTTGGCGATGTTTCGATGAGGTCCCACTCGCCATCTTCGCTTTCGGCTTCGTGCTTGTGTGAGTCAAGTGTGATCGGAGCTGGTCCAGTGTTAGTTTTCGTGGCTGGGACTCATTTGTTGATAAGGTCCCAGCTACAAAAACCAACACCAGACCCAAAACAACACACAACACCACCACCAATCTCCCTCACCAGACTCAAACCCAAACCCATCCCATAGACGAAAGGCAACCACCATCCAGAAACCAGACCACGGCTGCATCACCAGCTGCCACACACCCCAACCCCCAAACTAAGCAAACTGACACACACCATGAACATATAGCCAGACCTCAAACTCGGAGTCAAACCAAAACCTGGAACATTACATCACAGCCATCCGCTCAGGATATCACATCATGGAACTCAGGAGGTTACACCATAAAGCCTCAGGATGTTGCAACACAGCCAACGACCCAGGAGATTACATCACACAGCCCATTACCCAGGTTGTTACAACACAGGAGGCTGATAGACACACAGCCAATACCTCAGCCATACGTGTTCTTGCGAAAAAGCCAGCCAATCTGCAAACATCAACCAATCAAGAAATGACAACACAGCCAACCTCTCCACCAGTATTAATAGGGAGATGGCAGCTCAGATCATGTTTTGCTCGCACAAGCACAAAGCCGAAAGCACCAGCCTGAAGATGGCGAGTGGAACCTCGTCGAAACGTAGCGAAAATACTCTCAATCTTACATGGGAAAAGACCCGAACACGTCAAGATCTGCATGTATGTATGTATGTATGTGTGTATGTATGCAAATATGCTTCGCTATGAAACTATGTGGTCGGGCTTAGTTTTGGGGGAGAAAAATAAGGGGGAAAATTGTGCCTCTGCCTACCAGCATCCATCGGTATTCATCTGGCTAGCATCGTGTGTGAGAGAGTTGAGGGATGTTTGGAAATTGAAAAAGTATTTGCTGTATGAGCAAGAAGGAGACAGCAAGGAGCCTGGGTGTGGCTTAGCTCAACTGTTTTGTACTAAAGCTGCTTGGTGCTGTGAAACTAAAACTGAAACTGAAACTCCTTAGCATTTCTTTTCAGGTGGAGAGGGGGAGTAGAACTCCTTAGCATCAGAGCATGTTTATAATAATATAGGAAATACTAATGCTCTGATGGTCATTTTGAAAAATCCTTTCTTAGTGAGCACCTAGAAGCCAAGAGGAACATATTTGCCAAATTTCAAGTATGTAGGCTTTACGGTTCTGGAGATTTTGTGATGATGCATGAGTGGTATCTCACATACATATATTTGGTATTTCACATATATATATAATTGTTTACTGCTGTAATAACGAAATATACTTTTAAAATACAACAGAAAAAATATATCTTTTAAGGCAGTGGACCGCAAACGTTTTGGCAGCAGGAACCAGTTCTGTGGAGAGTGCTTTTTCCCACAGACTGGGAAGGTGTAGATCCTGTGTGTGCATGGATGGGGCTTCACTCGCTTGTGTGGCCTGGTTCCTATCAGGCTGTGGATCAATGCAAGTCTGGGCCCAGGGATTGGGCACATCTGTTTTTAGGATTTTTTTTTTTATCAATGTATGTATCTTTTTGTTTTGCTCCTTCTTTGTTTTCTGTTATTATTTTTAAAAAGCTACCAAAGTAAATTGAGGGTGAATCTTGATCACTGCTAATAATAATGACAAGAAGCCCATAAATGCTGAAAAGCAACCATTTATGGACTCCTTTCCGTGTGTAAAGTATGAGTTCTCCTACTTTGTGATATGTTTTCTTTGAACAAAGTACTAGTCCACTGATGTAAACGGAAAGAAAATCAGGCAGTTCCTCTAATCCAGTCTTTCTCAAAGATAGCAACTTAAACAGTGTGGACTTCAATTCGCAAAATTCTCCAGTCAGCATACTGAATTTGTATGCCAGGAATGGGGAATCCATAGTCCTCCAAATATGACTGAACCCCATTAGCCCCAGGCAACATAGTACCTTGCTACCAACTTCTGAAGTTGAGGTTAGGATGCTTGAATTAGCCTAAACAGGGTGTATGTTAGCCAAACATATGCTGAAGTATAAGCCTATAAATGTTGTCTATGGATTATTTTTCCTGATATGAAAAATTCAACAGTTATTACATGTGATTTTCTCTAAAATTCAAATTTTATACATAGTTTTCTCTAATATATACTTATTCCTAACCGGTCTGACCTTCTGGATATTTAAAACCATGAGTCCTACCAAACAGCCAATTATAAAATTGTTAGTTTGATATATTTTATCAATTATTTATGGTGGTATGGTGTTAAAATTTTAGATGTTTTGGTGCTTCTGGTTGTTTGATTTTAAATGCTTGGTTTTGCTCATGCAGTGTCACATTTCAAGGATCTGATGATGTAGTGATATAAATTTGATAAGTAAGTAAATAAATGAATGGCATTTCTTGATATGCACATATTTTTAATTCAGTACTCCATAAGTAATTTGCTTCTTGTGTGCTGTTTTCCCAACATGTTTTCCAAATTTCACTTTAGTGGCTCACACTCATTGAAAAACATTCCCAGAAGGATTTGCATTCTATTTTTATTTATTTTTTGATCCCTATTTGCAGGACAGCAGCATCTGGAATCTACAGGTCTCCCAAGTCTGCTTTATAATCAAACCATTGTGTTGCAATAATGGGGAAAAAGTTTCCTTCAGGTCACTTGTGTTCTTTTTAGACAGTTCTCAAGCGAAATATCTTCACCAAGCAATTTAAAAAAGAAGAAAATTTTGTATTTTAGAACTATTTGACTAGCAGCTTCATTTTAGAACAAAAAGGGCTGAATAATAGATATAAGGCTGATGCTCCACTTGGCTTCCAGGCTTCACTACAAATTAATACGATCTTTCATAGCCAACAATTAATTTTAACAACCATTTAAAAATCAATAGTAGAAAGCATTCATGTTTTATTCTTTGTCAAGGAAAGTTGTATATTCATATAGAACAATTAACTGTGCTAATTGATTTGTTTTTACTCTAACACCTCACCAGCAATTACTGCATTCCAATTTAATGTTCTATTAGCAGAATTAACAGCAAACAGAAACCAAAACTAAAACCAGCTTTTGAAAATGCGGCTGAGGTGTTCATTTTTATTAACAAGGGGTAATTGTGTCTGTTTAGTGATTTGCTCTGACATTTTTTTAAAGAAGATTTTTTTTAATACTGTACCATTTAAAAGGAGACTGTGAAAAACCTAGGGAAGGATTTGAATTAAACAGTCTTTCACCCTTTTAATATCTCACAAGAGATTTTTCTGCACTGATTCATTTAATTTAGTGGACACAGCAGTGTGGCCCATTGATTGTGGACAAAACTTCTGAAGGGCCTGGTGTGCACCCCTGTTAAAACGTGGGAAGAGAGTAAAGTTGGCTGTGAATTAATTTGATTCTGTACATAATTCTTTTTTCAATGGGATTCTGTGTCCCATTGCAGAGGCATGAAAAAAGGAGACCCCGAGTTTGATTGCTTAATATTCATCTACATTTTCCTCTCTATGGGCACAATATGCTTGGCTTAATTAACTTTTCTCAAAGGTGAAGCAGTGCGCACCATCTGCTGTGAGACAATCACATTTGTATGCCTCTCAGAATAATCCCTTTACTTCTGAAACCGCTATCATACAGGAGCCAAATCTGAAAAACTTTCAAATGGCATTGCTTGCCATTGAAACCAATGCTGTTTCAGTCCCAGTGGTAGCATGCTGGCATGATTTGGTCAAAGAGAAATGGGGTCCATTTTTTATTTGCTTGATTTGGTTACTTGTTTTAAAGGAGTTTGGAGAAACAGATCCTATTTTGTAACCCTCTTCCCAGTGATTATGTTGAGCATAATTCTTCAACCTCACCAGTTTAAGCATTCAACCTGCTTCCTTTAAAAGCCCAGTTCAAAAGAACAAGGGCTTAACAGGCACAATCTACCAATCACCTATCTCTTCTGCATTGCTGTTGTGGGATATTCTTTTTTAATCAATAAATAAATAAACTGAGCTGGAGAAGGAGATTTTTTTTAAAAAAAAAAACAAAGTCAGACGCTTCTGCCTGTAAAGAATAATTGAGTCACTTAAAATTCCAATGTGAAATATTGAGACAAAGTATAGCCATTTAATTTTTTAATCAAGTTTCAAGGACCACACAGTGCTATCAAGGGCCTACTGAACTTGCTCTAAAGCTGGGTCATTATTTGATCTTTGTGGCTAGTAATCTGATTATCTCATTGTGGAGGTAAACTTCAGACCCAATCTTGTTAGCAGCTGGCTAGGCTGGATTACCCCAGCTACTGAGGTGGAAAATGAACTGAGCAGTCCGTCTTTGGCCTTGCTCCCTTTGAGCCTGAGGTTGGCTACTTCAGGGTGTCTACTTTTGTATCTGAATCAGCACTTTATACTTCAATCTCTCTTTTGCAGTGCAAACATATTCTCGGGGTAATGTCATGACAGGGTTTATAATGCCCTTGAAAATCCAGCATTTTGAAACAGGTAGGAGAAAGGCCTTGCTAAAACCGGACAGGGGCAGAGTTATTTAATTAAAGCCATCTGATCAAGGATGTGGGAGTCCTCTTTTAATTTTAGACTCACACTGGCTTGAGTTGCTAAAATATGCAAATGCTCACTGGAGTTGTGTGGTCTGTCCTTAAGACACTCACAGTTTTGCTTGTGGCAGCATTACGGCTTTGACTGCTTTTACAGTGAATGCACAGCACCGTCAAAGCACAGAAAGTCTTGAGAAATCGCCTGAAAGAGTTCAAAGGATCCAAAAGACAAAAAAGGACTAAGCTGGGATTTTTATGTACACTGAAAAGAAGAATAAAATATAAGTTCTCTAATGCAGGCTGTTATGGCAGTGTTACCCATATCAAAGCCTGATGGGGCTACTGAGGAGTGTTGAAAGTTTTCTGGCCCGCCATATGCAAAAGAGAAATAGGAACAATTTAGGCTGGCGGTGATTTTGCTACATGAGCCATTGAATGCTCTTTTTGGACACACTATTGAGGGAACAAGGAATTCAAAGAGTTTGAACTCGAACAAGTTTTCTGCCTCAATAGGCCATAATCAGTCCCAAAGAACTGAGTACTACTGAGTGTAGTGCTCTGCTCTCTAGGATAATCAAGGTCTCTGTGTTGTTTTGTTTTGTTTTGCCTGCTATTATAATACACATCAAAGAAAAAGCTCTTATGTTGGCCCTTATCAATCTTGCTTACCCTAAATCTCTTTAGGACAGATTTTATTTTTGAAAAAGTGAAGGGAACAAATTACAATGATGTGCCCTTTTCAACTATCGCTGTGGCACATTGATTAGAGTTGCTTGATATAAATGAATAAATATATAAATAAATAAATATATAGGTACTAAGCAGGCTACTGTTAAAGAAACCAGAGAATCCAGCTGCAGGTTTACCCGTGGATACAACAATACAAATCCAGAATCTGAACTTCTGAAAAAACATTGCAATTTTTTGACCTACAAATCACAGGGCATTTTTTTTTCCCTTGGGAAACAGCTCCCTCTCGTCCCCAAAGCAATATTCTGATACAAAGTAAGATGCAGGATTCTTTTAATAAAAAATAAGAGATAATTAAAATAACACCAGCGGTTAAATATATCAAATGCTTTCAGCTTTTACAGTTCATACAAAATAATTATTCAGCCCTCAGTTTGTGTGTTTGCAGTATCTACAGAAATTATGTAACCAAGCACAGCAACAATGAATTTTAGCAAGTATGATGCAACTTTATTAATCCTAGAAAAGTAGTAACCCATGGCAGCATGACATGTAAGGTTTTATTACAAACTCTTTCAATGGTACAAAACACCAGTGCTTGAATTTGGTACAAAATTGGTACAATGAAATTGAATTTGGTACAAAATTTGGTACAATGGTACAAAACACCAGTGCTTGAAGCAGATCGAATTTTTCTTTCAGAGTTAAGGAAGACTGGACATTATTACTTTTATAAAACTATAATATTGATAATTATAAATTCCTCTACTTGATCTCCCTGACATGTTTCTTATGTAAATTTAATGATCTCCATGGGCTTTATGTAATTGCATCATTTACAAAATTTGGAATTTCTAAAAAAACAAATAACGATGATTTATCTCCTTCTCTGAACTTTTCCAATTTCTGAATTTCTTCTTAAGTATGTTGCCCAGAATTAGAATTAGTTCTTAAAGTGGTGTCTAATGATTATTTCTTGTAATTTGGATACTCTTTATCTTGATTTAACCTAAAATTGAATTTGCATTGTTTGCAGCCATAATCACATTGCTTTTCATATTCAGTTAATAATCAGCTGCTGGTTCAATATATTTTTGCAATGTGCTGCATTCCGCATTCCACGTACGTTTGGTTTCACTTTGCTAAGTAAAAAAAGATGTATTTTTTTCTATTAAATTTTAAAATATTTTTTTTCTGAACTCGTAAGTTATTTTTTATTGTTTCTCTCTTCTAGAGCTCAATTTTCTGGCACTTGCAAATTGGATATGCATTCTTTCAATGTTCATCCAAGTCATTAATAAAAATGCTGAATAATAGGAGGCAGAGGACTGAACTTTGTAGGACCCCATTTTATATGTAACCCCAGTTTAATGAAAATTATTTACAAGTATAATTGAAGTATGCTTTCTTAGCCAGTTATATATTTATTTAATTCTCATTCATTTCAGCCCATCCTTAGTGTAGCAATTTTACTAATTAGAATGTCATGAGATACTTTGTCAAATGTATCACTGGACTCATTGAATGTTGAATCTACTACATTCCTGCAGTCTATTAAAGAAATTATTTATTTAAAAAAATGAAATAAACTTTATAAAGTAATATTATATATCCAGAAGATATAGAATACTTACTTCTTCCTTCTCCAACAAATTGCCTTCACAAAACTTTTGGATCATCCTTGAAACAGTCAGGGTACATGAGAAAAAATGAAATTTGCTTGAATATCCCAGAACTTTGTCTCAAGAATTGAACATTTTATACTATTTGTCTTCCAATAAATGCCATAACTGTTTGGGAAAAAATACCGTTTGCTGTTGAGAAGCATCATCCATATTTTCTAGAATTGGTGAGTGATAATAAATATCAAAAACAACATAGCTCTTATTTGTTCTACTACACTGTAATCCAGGTGTTCTCTGCAATAACAAGTTCATTCATTTGAATTTAGGAATAAGTATGGCAACTTTGACATGCACAATTTACAATATTTATATTCCTTTCGATATTTACATAAATATTTATAATATTTACATACAAGCCATGGCCACCCAGTCACATGACCACCAAGCCACACCCACAAATTAGGCCACACCCATAGAACTGGTTGTTAAGAAATTTGAATCCTATCCCTGCCTATAATTATTATTAAATGTTGTACTTTATGATTCTTGACTCTTAACGAATGTATCTTTTCTTTTATGTACACTGAAAACATTTGCACCAAGACAAATTCCTTGTGTGTCCAATCACACTTGGTCAATAAAGAATTCTATTCTATTCTATTCTATTCTATTCTATCTATTCTATTCTATGTTTACAAAACTCAATATCTAATCATTTTTGGAAATTGCCTATTACTATTTTAAAATTTTTACTGATTTTTAGAATGACAGGTTTGAAAAGTTTTTTTCTGGTAAGTTTATCTTCAACTCTGAACAAAAGAAAAAATAATTGCAAAAATTAAGTTAAAAATGTAAAGAATTCGAAGTAAATAGCAAACAGCTAAAGTTTTCATCTAAGAAAGTTATAAACTGATTAATGTTCCGTTAAATTTTGAATATCTACTTTTATTATAAGATAAATATTATAAAACTTCTAAGACTTAGTTTGGTTACCTTGGCAATTGCAATCATAAAATATAAATGATTATTTTAAAAACTGGACACTAGAGGGGACTAAAGCTTTTAAGCAGAAGGAAAAAAAAATACAAAATCTGATGATTATTAATACTAGGAATGATACAAAATATGATAAAATATAATACATCTTTCAAGAATGGAGCCAGAAGTTAATAACTACAAAATCAGCACTGTCAGTAATGATGTCTGTTTCTATGTGTAGACTATGTCTAAAAATTGTTAATGAAGGAATGACAGATTTGGAATAAATTTTATCCAAAAAGATAAAGATTTTATGTTACTTATAGCTACATGTAAATTAAAATTGCCTTTGAGTCAAATATATACCATGATCACCTTATGGATGTGCCCATGTAATTGTCTTTGCCATCTATGGCAGTGGTTTATCATTCCCTTCAATGGGGATGTTTTAACTTCCCACTTTAGCTTGTAGCCATGGAGATTCCTGATGCCCCCCATCCAAGTTCTCTGCTCTTGCTCAGGTCAACTTTTGCTCAGCTTTCTGAAATTAGCCAAGGTTGAACACTACTATATATAGAAGTATCTGAAATCTAAAACAAATTAAAAATGAGGTGGTAAAACCATTCCCAAATGCCGTTTAATCCTAAGCTTGGTCCACTTTGTGCAGTGAAATTGCTTCTCAAATGCCACATGAAGTGCGGGAATCATACCTGGTATCCCTGGATTTATCTTTGCATTATTGTTTACAGATGGTAGATTACTTTTGGATTAAATCCCCCTTTGGGTCTCCTTTATTAGAAAAACTGTACCATCTAATCTTGCAAATGGATGTTTCTTTTCTTGCTTGCAATAGCATGGATCATCTGCAACATCGCCTGAATAAGTGTACCATTTGTCATAGGATAAAAAACTGTCATCATTAACTTGATTAATCAAATGTTGCTGTTAAAGATGGATTGGTAAACATAAAGTAGGCAGTCCACTGCCAGGTAACAAATAAATATGAACAAGTCAACTTATACCAGATAACAACCTTCACATTTTTTGTTTGTTTGGAAAGCTATCAATTACCAGTAGTTATTCCACTGCCCCAGATACATTTTTTCTAGCAACAAAAGAATGGTTTGCTCAGAAGTCATGCTGCTTGTTCACTTTAGATATTTGTCCGGAGATACTTTGTTAAGAACTTCCACTTTTCTTGTATAATGTGAAACTTTGACTTTGATGGCCTGAAGGACATAAATGATAGAACTGAAAACATGTAATAGAATTATTCTATGTTCAAGATATCACTAAATTTCTGTACTGTGATTATATCCTAGATTTCCTTACGGCGGCTACCATAGATGATGAACATTATAGTCCAACAGATCTAGAAGACACCAAATTGTGAAAGGTTAGAAAATTATATCTATGGGCCACATGTGACACTTAGACACCTCTTTGCTTCACTATTGAAAGCAGGCAGCAAATAATCCAGATCTTAGTTTAGAAGTGATTGATGAAAATAAATGGCTGATAAATATCCAGGTTCTAGTTCACCCTCAGCTATGGAAGATCTGCAAGACATTCTTTCAGCATGAACTACTTCATGAGGAACTTGTTGTGTGGGAGAATAGAAAAGAGCATTATAAACTATAAGAACCAATTTGTTGTGGTAAGGTTGTTTTGGGGAAGATTGTGACTGCTAGTTCTGCTTAGACATGGAGCCAACTGGGTTACTGAGGGTGCACACTCACAGACTGTGTACCACTTTTGAATGGGGGAACTAAGAGTACTAGTGAAAAATTCCTGGGTCAGACACCCCCGTATCCATAGCCACTCAGTCTTGATAGGATTGAGTTAGAATCACTTCCTCCCCATTCAGGCCTGCATAGCTTCCAAGCACTGGGCTAGAATTCCAATGGCCTCACTTTGCAAGCCTAAGGTCAAAATACATAGTTCGGTGTCATCAGATACTGAATCCAAAACCAGGGGATGGCCTCATTTAGAGGATTCACAATAAATGTTAAACAGGAGAGAAAATAATGTTGACAGAATTCCCAGCTCTCCCAATCTATCCAGAAGGATATAGTGGCCAATGGTATTAAACGTCTCTGAGAGGTCAAAGTTCATAAGGATGCATGCACAACTTACATCCTAGCTATGAAAAGTTGTCTCAGTACTGAGTCCCTGCCAGAAACCTAACTGAAACAGATCTGACTAAGAAAAAGGGAAGTGTGAAATTAGGACTATAATTGTCTAAAATTGTTGGTCCAAGGACAGCTTCTTGAGGAAAGAGTGTACCACTGCCTCCTTCAAAGCCAAAGGCACTGCTCCCTCTTTCAACTAAGCCAACATCATAATATAGAACCAACTGCAGATCACCTCCCACAATCAGGTAACCAAACTAACAATCCAGCAAGCCTTGTCCATTTATTTGGGGGTTCCCAACTCAAACTCATCCCAAATCATTCCACAGACTGAGCCCCAAGTATCTCAGCCAGATCTACCCATTGAAAGTCCAACTTAGAATAGATCTGAGCAATTTTATCTGGCATATCTCCGAAAGCTAATTGTCCTGTAGTTACAAGTATCCAAATGAGAAAACATTATTGCAGTCCAGATGTTGCCCATCACCAATTAAGTCAATATAAGTGAATTGTCCATTTTGTGAAAAGCTGGGGAGTGGGTTGTTCTGTTACAGTAGGTTATAAAACTTATTTCATTGAATGACTACAACAATCCTGCATTATTAGAAAGAAATTAATTTTATAATTGTACATCCCCCTCAATCCCTTAATTAAAATATTAATTAAAATATACACACATACACCACCCAAAGTCTGAGCTTTTAAGGAATCTCACAGCAACCAGCACAGAGAAAGCATAATTTATGTTTGCTGAAAGGTTACCATCAGATTACTACAGTTCAGCAGGGACCTTGACTTGACTGGTAACTTATACTACGGCATACTCAACTTGGTGGCTAATTCAGCCCTGATGTTATGAATTATCAGGAGAACCACCATGCTATAAATCTAAATACTGTGACATTTCCAAATTGTCTGCTACCCTGGCAAGAACATAGTAGATTGGATAGTTACATGGTGACTCTTGAAAATGACCTTATAGAAGCATTTATTTCACAACACTTTACCCTCATTTTGATTAATTAGATTTAGAAATGTTCCTCATTGGGGAATGGCAAAAGATGCCAATCAGCTGAGATCGCACATTGAATCCATATAATTTGCCATCTGTCCAAGGTTTGAATGTGTAACAGGCTCTCGAAAGACACACAGGTAAATTATCTTGCTAAATAAACTTTTTCCTTTAAAACTAAATGTTTGCTTATTTTTAAAAAAAGTCTCTAGTGGAAAAAAAAGACACAGGATGAATGTAACCTCCATTCAATGAGACAGAAGCACTAATGTATAATCATTCTAACACACACAATTCTCTCCATAGAGGCATATTTATAAACACAAGAATCCTCTAGTTTGTGCCAATGTATAAATTGTTGTTCTTCTTGTGGTTTTAGCTAATTGCAGAAAAGCTAATGAATTTCATTAAGTATGAACTCTGTCACCTGAAAATACTGGGAAAAATTGCCTTTTAGTCCTGATTATAGCCTGCAGAGAATATACAAATTTTGAATAATATCAAAGCAGAAATTCAAGGATCTAGTTCACTATTTAATTATGGTTTGTTGCATAGTCAGCTATTATTGTTGTTGTTGTTATTGATGATGACGATGATGTTTAGATATCTGGAGCAGAAGAAGTTGATTTTATCTTGGCTTAATAAACTGGAACATTGGTGAATCTTGGAGACTTTTTTTCACACATGCTACAAGTTTTCCATTTTTATGTTTCGCTATACAGAGAAATTATGATTAATGTTTTAGAATAAGCCAGTGTTGTCTGTCAATTTCAGACAAGCTTTAATTGTTTGACTTGTTTCAATATGGTTAACCATGGTTTCTCTGTTCATGATAAAAGGTGGAAAATGTTAATTATAATGGAAAATATCCAAATTTGTTTCTTTACTCACAGTAAGGGAAGAATAAAGAGGTATATGCACAATCCACATTCTGATTCAACTCTTCAGTTCTTGCCATATTAAGGCAAAAGCCAATATGTGAACATTGTACAATATAGAACAAAAATTCAAGAGTAGTAAAATGATTTTTGTCATATCTTAAATGAGCAACAGAAAAACTGTCAGCACTTGTAAAAATTCTTACAAGAAAATATTTTATTTAGTTTTTGTTGTTTGAACTGATTGGTGAAATTCATCATTTCAAAACTACAAGTGACCAAAACATGGTCTTGGTAAAATGAATATATATCCTAATTAATCAGTCAGCCATTTAATCTACTGAATGGTGGATCCAATTAATTATTTGCATATAAAATTTTTGTATAGGTCACAATAGTTATAAAACAATTGCCCTTTAAATGTGCAGAAAAGTATTCTTGGCCTACAATAAAGAGATTCTTCCTTTAGTTACACATAGGAGGAATATCTCTCTCTATGGTAGATGCAACTTTGCTCTTGAAGTCTTCTGAAAAGTTTCCACTAATAAGTGTGGATCTACTAAACAAAGAGGACTGATAGTCTATAGCAGGGGTTCCAAACTCAAGGCCTGTGGGCTGGATTCAGCCTGCAGGGCTGATCTGGAAACAGTGAAGGACTGGCCCGCAGTGCCAATGCAGTGCCAATTTTCACTGGCAGAGGTTGCAGGAAGCTGTCGCAGCTGAAAACAGAGCTTGGAAGCCCATTTTTGCTTGTAGAGTGTTCGGGCCACCACAGGTACCCCCGACATGAGTGATATCCACCCTGGCCATGTCCCCCATACCTCCCTGAGGTCAAACACAACCCTGATGCAGCCCTCAATGCTAGTCAATTTACTATGTTCATAATTTCCATTTCAGAAAACCCAGAGCAGAGTTAGACATTGGCAGTCAAGACTACAGTTTGGACCATGATGTTTAGAATTCATAGGCAGAACGGCCTGTGATTTGAATCTCATCAAAAGTGGAGGGAATGTTACAGAAAAGTGTGGCTACTGAAAGGTTACATACTTCCTATACCACTTAACCTATAGCTAGCACTACAGGTAGTCTTTGAGTGACAACCTTTCATTTACTGATCATTCAAAGGTACAAATAGCCCTGTAAAAATGACGTACAACCTGTCCTCGCACTTATAATCATTGTAGCATCCCCTAACATTTCCCAAGACCCCTGATACCCAGACTGCAGTCCCTGGCACCCAAGTTGATTTATTTTCTCTTTATATGTGCTAGCACCAAAATTCTGGAATTCCTTCCCCCATATGAACTACCTCTTTCACCAACACCTGCCGTTGTATGGAAAAAGCTTCCCCAATAAGTTGGAGAGAGGTTTGCTGCTTCTCTGAACCCAGGAACCCAGAAACAATCTTTTTTTTGGCGGGGGAGAAAGCCCAGCAATTTGACTTCCCATATTAAGAATTTGTGTCACCAAATGTTAATGGCAAATTCCATTTTAAAAATGAGCTTTGCAGATGAAATAAATCTGAAGGCTGTTTCTATGAGTTAAGATATCAATAGAAAGGAAGTGGTGGTTGCGTGCACGTTAAATATAGATGTGCAAAGGCATATTAGGTAAAAAGAGGGAAAGTTACTTTGCAATAAGCATGCTGTTAGCATCTTAACACAGCGATCAAGTTTATTTACTGCAGTAGAAATCCCACTCATTTTACCAAGGCCAGATTACTAACAGCAGTAAACCACATTTGCTGTGTTGGGGATGGGAGGCAGGATAATATAAGCAGTAAAGTGAAATTAGGAAAATAAAAAGCCTTTGTTGAGGGAAAGGACAATGTTAAACCTCTCCACATTCCTCTTTGTCTCTGAGGAACGATTCTCCATCACCTTGACAGCAATGTTTTATTTCTGTGCTGTAAAGTTTATTTACTTGAATTATTAATGTTGCTTTTGTTTCTTGCAATATCCCTTTTTCTCCTCTTTCCGTTCACCTGCCATAGTTATTTCTGATTCGCATTTTAGGATGATGCAAACATCTCAGGGAAACTCTTCAGTGTCATCCTTATTTTTCTCTGTTATCAGATTACTCTGCCTTTATACTAAAACTACGCTATTTTACTCCTACCCTCTCTGCCAATGAAGACTGTCGATCACACCAGTTCTTCAAGTGAAGGGATACATGATAGAATGAAAACTACAGCTCATGTAACAACAGGTAGTATAACTTGTACAAGCAGGAAGCAAATTCAAAACTCACTTTTCACTGCCTATCCTCCTCCTTCCCACAGAAGCTTTTTCCGTAGTTGTAATATGGCCCTAAACTATTGGCTTCTCAGGATCAAAATTAGAATAAATGGTTTTTAAAAGCAGAAATCGGTAGAAGAGCTCTTCCAACCGCTGACTTAAAAGTATTTTCCACCCATTCTTGAATTGGTAGGAAATTGTATTAGCATAAAATATGCTGCGCTGCCCACACTGCCGATCCAAGTCATTTCCAAATGGTTTTGTTGTCGTTATGTGTCTACAACCTACAATAAGCAAAGCAATTGGTTGATTACTCCTGTTTTGCTGCTCTCCCTCTTCATCCCATCATCGCTGAGTAGAAAAGGATCTGTCATAGTCCTTTAAGCTTACCATAGACCACCATTGGTTAATTCTAGATTCCTTCCTATGTCTATTCTTCTATATCACTTTGTCTCAAGTTGAATAAAGTTTTTTGGGGGGAAAGGACACTTTTTAGGATTTCACTCTCCTTCTTTATATATGCCAGAAATCCTGACTTCCCAATTCCTTTGTTTTTGCTATTCTAGAGACACCACAAAGGAGTTGGTTCTACCAGTCCAGTGTTGTACTCCAGCATTGTGCTAAACAGTTTAACCCAGAGTTAAAGTCCAATACTTTTGACCAAACAGACCAACATGACTCTATAAATTTAAATAAAGTGCAATTCCGGAAAAAAATAACAGCATTTAACTTCACTAGCCATTGATTGCTTTCACCACTCTGTAACGTTTTCCTGTCATCTTCTGCTATTTGGGTAGATATGTCAGACATGAAGAATAAAGAACACACATTAAGTTCTAATTAAGCTGATTTGTTGCTCATGCATATACACAAGACTCTAGTCAACTGATGGTGAGCACTAAATTGGCGTAGAAAAGAGTTAACAGGATTCACAGGAGGTTGGACTTACAAACTTGTGGAGAACATAACAACTCCAGGCTGATTCCTTCCTTGACTCCACCTGGCTGTGCCTGTCCAACAAAAAGAGACCAGGTAGAAAACTATTTGTTGGCAGAGCAAACTTAGTAACGTATAGTAGTAGTACATCTTCTATAGTTTTATTCTCATAACACATTAAGCCAAAAACCTCACATTAATTAGTATGATGGGCATTCTATTCATCGTATGGTTTAGTTCTTTCACCTTCTTATATTTACCATGTCATCTAAGTTCACAGAAGCTGTCGTTTTAAATTTACAAAAAGAAAGTGGAATATTCACCCTACGAGAAGCCTCAGCTCTGAATTCCAATTTCTCATGAACCGGACTTTTTAGGAGACAAATAGTTTCAGATTGTGGAAATAGCTATCATTCATATGTTCACATTCAAGGTGAGCCCAGGGACTCATAAAATGAGTTTTGCCTCCCGAGTCAGATGGACAAAGGTAAAAAGGTAAATGTGCCCTTTGGTCAAGATCTGTTCTGACCAAGGTTTCCCGAGACCATAATTAAGCACACGCTTAGTTAAAACAACTCTTGTTTTATTTCAATGCTGGGAATTATGTTCATTTCCAGCCGGTAATGAGCCCCAAATGGTCCCTTCGAGATAAGCAGCCAAATGAATTATAAAAAACCAACTAAAGTACAAAGTCCACACAGAGCTTCAAGGATTTCTCCGAACAGAACAAAAGACTTTGCTGCCTGCAAAGGTTTCTCTACCTTTGCACTTCCTTTATACCTTAGGGGAGGGGCAATCACCTCCAAGCCTTACTCCCGAGTCGTCCCTTTTGTCTTAGCTGCTCTTGCCTTCTAGCAGCTCTGCGCACATGTGCACTAGGGACAGGCTCCCCTTGATCCTCGGACTCGCTGCTGCCAGACTCTGGAGGCTCTGGAGTCAGCACACAACTCCCAGGTGGTCCTGGCCCCATCTCTGCATCAGACGCAGGACCCTTGCCTGAGTCCTCTCCAGACTTCCGGACTGGTTTCCATTCTTCCCCACTGTCCAATTCTGCTGCCGTCTGCACAGGCTGTCGGCGAACCACAACAAGATCAATACTATGTAAATTTCTTGTGCTGATGTGGTTTTGTTAGTGCCTTGTTCTGGAGTGCTTTTCAACTTCCCAGTCTACCCAACTGCCTTGCTATTTCCCCTTGATCTCCCATCTAAACCCTAACCACATTCATCCTACGGATATTCCAAGCCCAGAGAAGGTCAGCCAAATGCTACCGCTCGCTTCAGCTGTCTTGGACCAATGGCTTGGCTGATGATAACACAGCTTGCTAGATCCCTAACTGCAACAGGGATCTGAGTTTTAAAAGATAACTCTCTAGCAAGTTGGTGGTTTCATTATTTAGGAGTTATTAAACTTTAATCAGCTCAGGCAGCAAAACCATATTTTAGAAGATCTCCACTCATTTAAGACTGATCTGTCTGGCCTATTTACACAATTGCTTGTCTTATATGCCCAAACCTTTAAAAAATATAAATTTTAGGGGAAAGGAAGGCAGATTTTGCAACATGTGCAAGCTGGTATCCTGGTTCTTTTCAGGTGACTTAAACTGAATTGGCTACTATCAGAGGTGGTGTTCAGCAGATTTGATCAGTTCTGGAGAACCAGTAGTGGAAATTTTGAGTAGTTCGGAGAACCAGCAAACACCACCTCTGACTGGCCCCACCCCCATCTATTCTCTGCCTCCT